>NW_012118655.1:462152-723395 GCF_000951035.1 Colobus angolensis palliatus
TGCGTTGCGGGCGAGCGCCTTGCAGCCTCCCGGGCGGCTGCCACCCCTGTTCTCTAACTGTTTCGACCGTCTCAGCGGCAGTGGAAGTTGAATGTGCCCAGAACACCACGAAAGAGCCTATAAAAACAGACGCCTTGGTATTGGCGGGGAGTTGAGGAAATGGCAATCCAAGTGGCTTTTCCAACTCCTGCCCAGTCAGTTCCTGTGAGGGAGCCAGAAGGTTCCCCCTATAGTTTCACTCTTACCTTCGGATTCAGAGCCCTGTAGGGGCAAAGGGAAAACTTCCCCATGGCTCTCTGAAGGTTCACTGGAAATCAGTTGACAAAAGGCAGATCAATAGGAGGAAAGGCATAGTCATTTATTTGATCATAGTTTTTCGTGACATGGGAGCCTTTAGTTTTCTCTTCACAGATTTGGCCCGGGGACACTGAAGGGGGATTTCCTGGCCAGCCAGGCAATCTTTATAAACTGGGTCCAGTACAGTCGTCTAGGGGTCTGGGCAAAAGCCTTGGAGGAGCTTACGGTCGGAAATGGGAGACTGAAAAACAGGAAGATGTGGGCGGGAGATGGAGTCTCACTAGTTAAGTACAGTACAGAGTGCCTACTGTGTGCCAGGTGCATAGTAGGTGCCTTCCTCATAAGTAGTTGTAGGAGTTGGGTGGTAATATGCTTGTTTCATAGATTAGGAAAACAGGTTCAGGGTCTTTAAGTCACTTACCTTAAGTCGTTCTACTGGTTTGAACGCTAACCTCCACACTTAGGGTTTCCAGTATATCAAGTTGCCTCTCGGTTTCCCCTTTTTAACAAAGTCTTTTAGCACTTATGTTCTGGAATCTTGCCAGTGCTCAGTCGATTTCAACAAGCATTTATGTAGTACCTATTGTGTGCTCAGGCAGTGTGTTAGGTGCTATGGGTAGAGAGAGATAGAATTTATTCTCCAGGGGGAGAGGAGTTCATTGCACCAGGATGTGAGGTGTGCACAGGGCTAAGATGGTTCAGTGCACTGGGTGTCATGGGAGCCTGAGGGCTCCCTGGAGGAGGAGGACATAACAGAGTTGAGTTGAGAAGGATAAACAGGTTTGTCAGTAGATAGAAAGGGCATTCCAGGGAGAGGTTAACTGCACGAAACAGGCTCAGAGGAATGACACAGCACGTTGTATGAGTGTGGCATAATTTGAGCACCAAGTGTGTGGAGGTTGGAGGGATAAAGTCTAGAGAGGTGTGTAGGGGCTGGGCGGGATAGGATCTTGTGGGTGTGAGGACCCCTGGAGAGGGTCAGGCAGTGAGGTGGCGAGGCCAGATCGATGACTTCAAACTGCCTTTATAGCACCAGATCACTTTTCTCACTCAGCCCCTGACCATAGATCTGGAGAGCTTTTCTTCTTTTTCCCTAGGTGGTTCTGCTCCCTGTGATGTAGTTGATGCCTGCAGAGACATGAACTTTCTCTGTTTTGCTTCGACCCTCATTACCTTAAGCTTGCTTATTCTTAGTTTACACCAGGGATCTGGGATGAGAGATCTGTTTCCTTCTTTGTGCACTCTTTGTCCCTCCTCCTCTCCTGCCTCTTCTTATCCTGGCATGTGCTCAGCACACATTTATCACAGGCAGCTGTATGCCAGGCTCTGTGCCGGGTTTGGGGGCTGCTATGCTGAGCACGTTGTGTCCCTGTCCTTTGGCCTGGAGGTAGGGGCCACTGAAGTTCCTGGACAAGGCAGAATTACAAACACATGAGTGGTACTTTGAGGTGGAGAGTGGTTTAGTAGCGGGATTCAGGACATCGTACTGTGCAGTCACAAAAGAGGAGGTTTTCTAGTTTTGAACCAGTTGCCCTTTTTCTTAACATCTTATTCCTTCTTTTCCTCATTTTCTGTATCCTTCTATAACCATGAATTTTTATAGACTTAGAAAATCTTGATGCCTTTTACTATCAGGTGTCTTCTTTTTTTGGTTGTTGTTAGTGTTTTTCTCCTTCCTGTTTTCCCCCCGTATGTGTGGCTTTGTGTGTCTACATATGTGTATTGTGCGTATTTGTGGATGTATTTTGTGTCTGGTGGATGAACATCACTCTGTATCTTATAGTGTGTATGTACCTGAGAAGACAGGAAGAAAGACAGAGACTCCTTAGGTAACGCCAGAACAGTTTTATTTCCTGTGACTGATGTAGACAGGAAATGTGTATGACATGTCCAAAGGAGCACGGTGGTACCAAAACCCGACTGCATGTCAGAATCACCTGGAGAGCTCCATTAACATTCATATTTTTGGGCTTACTACAGAGATTATGACTCTGTGAGTTTGGGAGAAGGTTCTAGAATTACTGTTTTTACCAGGGCTGCATGTGATTCTGAAGCAGCCTATTGATGGTTGGCATTTGGAAGCTAGATGAAGAATACCAAGTCTGTTGACTGTGGTTGGTTGGCTCCATGTAAATATGGTCAAATGATTTTCTTCTTGAGTGTGCTCATGGACCTAACCCATGTGAGCCTATGTGTGCATATTAAATAACAGCCCTGAGCATTTCTCTTTACAAAGTCACAGACTCCATTTACATATATTAATTCATTTAATACTCACAACAACTACACAAGGGAGACAAGATAGTACTTTTATGCAGATGACATTAAGGAGGTGAAAAATTTGGCCCAAGCTAACCAGGCTGTCCAAGTGGCAGCATCAGGACAAGAATGGAGTGGGATCCCTCCTGAAACTGCCCACTGCTTGCTTTTTCCATGCCGTTAAACCCAGAGACTGCCTGAATTGACAGCAGGAATTCCCCCACCCACTTCCCAGAGCTCCCATGGCTCATCCCTAGATCCTCACCCTTAGAGAGCTCCAAGGGAGTTTGTGTAAGGGAGGTTCTAAGGCAGGAGTTACTGCAGAGGGACATCACCCCTGCCCTTGGAAGGCACCATGTGGGACACAGGAAGCTCCCCTCACTGGAGGGAGCACACCCTGATCCCTGATGAGGAGAGTCCCTGTGATGGGGGGTTGCAGAGGCGTAGGTTTAGGAGGCATTTGCCAGTGCAGAGACTGTTTCTTCAACAGTAGGAATTCGGATGGGACTTCTATCCATCATAGGGGAAAAAAATGGTTTTTGAGTAAGTTCCGTGCTCTAGGTTTTCCTAGCATGTAATCATGGGGACAGGTCTTTGCCTTGGACATGCTGAAGGCTTGGAGAGGTTTTCTTCCTGCTCAGGCCTCTAGGCATCTTCCCAGCGTGGGTGAGGGAGTCAGCTTTTCTTCCAAAGCAAGAGGAGTGGGCTCCCTTCCCTTGAATATACTCAGAGAAGTCTGGAAAGGTGTAGAGATGGGAGAGAGCTGTATTAAGGGCTCCTGGCCTGGGGACTACCCGACCCTTAGATTCTGTGGAGCAGATTGCCTTCAGAGAGGCAGGTTCTGGTTCTGGGCCATCAGGCAGTTGTTCTCTTTTCCTCATGGTCTTAGGAAATGTCTCCATTCACCTAATGACAGGATCTCCAAAGTGGGCAGGATGAAATGAAATCTCTGGTTGCTGGGCCCCAGTGCAGGTGAAGAGAAGAAGGCTTGCTACACTCCTGGTTTAAGGAAATTTATTAGATTTTTTCTTAGTTTCAAGAAGTGCTCGTTCTTTCTATTAATAGCCCAAGTAAAGAGTTCTTTAAATTTGACTTTTTAATGTTAATTTCATTCTTTTACTGCCTCCCCCCCCCAATTATCCAGCAAAGCTCTAATTTCTAACTGAAAAATCATGTAACAAATTCAGTGTTTTAATTCAGACTGTATTTGAATGGTAAATACTATGCCACTTAAAAGTAGCTGAAAAATGTTTTAATTTCTTCTCCCCCTATCATTCGTTTGCCATTTGTAGAATCATACAATAACTGACTAAAATTTAAAAAATATCAGCAAATTTGTCTCTTATTTCCAAGAAACTAAATATAGTCCGGGTGCTTAGGGCTTAGTAAAAGCAAAAGAACTGTAGGCCTGAGGGTAATTTTCGAGGAAGGTATTGGAAATGTAAAGGCTTTGAATAAAATGCCTCTGGCCCATGTAAGTGTATTGGTGCTGTACTGGAAATATAACAAACACCATTAAAAAATAGCTTGTCTTTCTCTAACATTTGCATCCCACCAATGCCTTAAGTATATGACACTGTTATTTTATTCCTCATTTAGTAGATAATTTCTCCCATTAAAAAAAGTCATGAATTTTAGAGAGAGACCTTATTAATCTACTGATGCTCGGTATGTGCATATTGGACTCTGTCCAGGGAATTTTGTAACCATCCAACGGGTTCTTGTTGCCCACTTCCTAGACAGAGCCGATGTATCAAGGCAGGGGAATTGCAATAAAGAGTTTAATTCATGCAGAGCGGCTGAATGGAAGATTGCAGTTTTATTATTACTCAAATCAGTCTCCCCGAAAACTCAGAGACTGTTTTTTTTTTTTTAAGGATAATTTGGGGCCAGGGAGTGGGAAGTATTGATTGGTAGGGTTGGAGATGAAATCATAGGGAGTCGAAGCTGTCTTCTTCTTCTGAGTCAGTTCCTGAGTGGGGGCCACAAGACCAGATGGGCCAGGGTGGCGCTAGCTTGATCCACCCAGTATAGGATCTGAAAAATATCTCAAGCACCAATCTTAGGTTTCACAATAGTGATGTTATCCCTAGGAGCAACTGGGGAGGTTTAGAATTTTGTGGCCTCCAGCTGCATGACTCCTAAACCATCATTTCTAATCTTGTGGCTAATTTGTTAGTCCTGCAAAGGCAGTCTGGCCCCCAGGCAAGATGGGGGTTTATTTTGGCAAAGGGCTGTTTTCATTTTTGTTTCAGTGTTCTTCCCAAAGTTAGTGCAGCCTACCCCCAGGACTGAATAAAGACAGCTTGGAAGTTAGAAGCAAGATGGAGTCAGTTAGGTCAGCTCTCTTTTGCTGTCCTAATTTTCTCATTGTTATAATTTTTGCAAAGGCAGTTTCAGTGTGACTTTGGCATGACCAGAAGTAGCCCATGATTAGATGCATGCTCATCCTTTCAGTTGCTGTGCGGGTGCCTGTACAAGGCGCTGTGCTTTTTTTCCATTCTAAGGCAGTTCCCTGGAGCAGGCGTCTGGGTGGTGTTACACAGCTGGCTCCTGCAGAGGCTCTTGTGAGTGACTGAGAAACATGGAGATAGCAGGTTGGAATCCCAGGTAGTCAAGAAATTGTATGTGGTCACTTTCTAGATGTCAAGAAGCTTTTTCTAAAACAAAAACAAAAACACTGAGCCTCTATCCCATGGGTCTGGTGAGAAATTCACCCTGGGTCATTTTTGGCCTTATTCTAGGTTGTCCCAAGGCCCAGGGGCTTGTGCAGAGTCCAGGCCTCTGGTTGTCAGCGCTGAGTCAGTGGTGGCTGTGCCATGTCCCAGCTCCCTTTCACTCTCCTAGCCCACTCTCTCCCCCAGGTCCCTGCAGGAGGCCCCAGGGACCCATAGATGTCTGTTCTAGGGTAATCTCTTTTAGTCAGACTGGGGAGCTGTATGTCTCCCTAACCTTTATTTCCCAAAGTGACCTGGTGTTTTTGGAAAGAAATACCAGGAATTCCTGTCTCAAACTTCCCGAGGCACAGAATGATATCTACTCAAATCAGAGAAGACAGAGGGGCGAAGCAGGAAGGGAAGATCCATTAATGGCCCTGTCACAAGCCTCCCCAATCTGTCCAGAGACTAACCTTTTTCAGGGCTGCCCATCTGGTTGTATCATTTAAAAGTGCTAATTTCCATTCATCAGAGGTCATTTATAAACTAAACAGGGACAGAATAACGCCTGCCGTGGGCCAATGCCTGAAGCCCAGTATTCCTGCACAGCCTGGTTTTCAGGCCCTCTGATTTTGCCTCCTGTGCCTACATCCTTTGCCATGCCTCCCCATCCCAACTTTCTAAAGTGGTCTTGAGACCCAGGAACCAATTTTTGAAGACCTTCATTGCTTGAGCCCTTGTTTCATTTTTAGTGTTTGCGGTATTGTCACTCTTCTATAGCACCCCAAAGTCCCCAGTGCATTTTTTGGAAAATAATCTGAATTGGAAAGCAGGGCCAGATCCCCAGCTCCTCTCCTGGGGGAGTCTGTGAAGCCTGCCATGGCTTTTGAACATTCTACCCCAGAGACCCAGAATCGTAGACTCGCCATCTGTTTGAGGAAATGAGTCTGGACGTGCCCGTGCCCTCTACCACTGGCTACAGACCCCTGCCACTTGCCTGCATTTATCCTGGGCTAGGTGTGAGCCTTTTTCCTGGCAGGGTCCTCAGAGACTCATGCTGCATGCAAGCGGCAGGAGATAGAGAGTCCCACCTTCTCCTCGTAGCTCCCATCATGTCAAGATCAAGTATGTTGTACTCTCTGAGTTTCCTGATAGACATGGCAGCTGGTGCGGCCAGTGGCAGCGCCAGGGATGGCTGAGATTCCTGTCTTCCTGGCTCAGTCTCCTTGACTGTGAAATGGGAGCAGCCCACTCTAGAACTGTCTGACCCCCACTTCCTTGCCGGCAGTCTGAGTCTTTTCAGGTTAGTTGTGAATAACTCTGAAGTGAGACCTTACGGCTATAAATAATTATACCGTGGATACTCTGTGCCTATTACTTATTTTTTAATTATTTTACCAGAAATGCTAGATTAACCAAAAAATAAATCAGTCTCAGTCCTCAGATGTTGAGATGATTAAGAAAGAACCCCTTTGGGATACTGAAGAACATGAACACACACATATACACCCACAGGCACACACACACAGAGGCACCCTGGGGAATTCTGCAGGAGCTCCTGCAATGTGCTGGCTCTGGTATTTTGGTATTTCAGAATAAATGGCCTGATGTGACCTTCTGGGGTGACAGTCTTTGCATTTGGCAGTGGCTGCTGTCATCCCAGGGCCTAATGAGCGCTAGAGGCTGACAGAGGGACAGAGAAGGGGACATCTCTGTGGTGTGGGAAGTGTGTGCCACCCAGCGCATCCTCTTTCCTCCTGCTGTTCTGTCCATGCTGCATCCTCCCCTTCACATTCTTCCTCTGTCCCCTGAAAAGCCAGCCTGGCTATACAGCCCCAGGGTCCTGGGACAGGGGCTCCAGTAGTGGCTGGCCCTCTGCCCTTTGCCCTCTGTTCTGTAGGAGCCCAACACTTCCCTGCAGGCCCCAGGCTCAGGAGCAGCCTCCTCTGAGAGCACTGCTCTGGGCACAAAGCTAGTTCTTTCCTGAAGGAAGGAGGTTGCCACTCTGGCCCTTCTGTCAGCAGGAGCCCTTATCGCTGGGAATACAGGGCCATGTGATCCCCTGCATCCCGGACAATGCTGATTTCAAGTACAGAGCCTCTTCTGCATACCATTTCCTGGAGACAAGATGAGGCTCTTAAAAAATAATTAAATTCGCCTCATGTCACTTGTCTTCTTGACTGTAAGCACTACAGAGAGCTTTCAAGGAAATGCAGGAGAGCAGGGCACACTCACCATGTCCCTGCCCTGGGATTTGAATGCCAAGATGAAGAGAACAACCACCCTGGCTGCCTTCTTCCTAATGATCCTGCAATTGCAACCCCATCTGCATGCATGCTAGGCCAGGAGAGAGCCTGAAACATCTATAGAACTAGTAGGACCACTCTCTTGACAAGCTCTCTCCAAAGAGGTTAGCTGTCTCTTTTCTCTGTTTGCACTATGGTTTGGAAATAAGGATTGTCTTCCTTAGTTGTCTGGGCTGAAGATTTATGTAGCTTCTCTTATTCCTCAGAGAACAGTAATCATTCATGTCCCTCCCACCCCCCACCTCCCAGCCATAGAGACTGGTCCAATCAATATTTATGTGCCCATCTCTCGCAGCTGCAACATGCAGGCATAATAGATGCCAGATTCCTTGATGGCCATTGAAAAATTAACTGGTGCCTGTATTTCAGGCTCATTGTTTCCCAGGATCTCAGGGAGATCAGGCCACGTGGTCTGTGGATTAATTAAGGCACCCAGATAATTGGCTATTAATAGATGGCCAATTGATGGCTGCCAGCTGGGTGCTGAATTGACTAATGTCCTCATGGTGGGCAGGTGGTCTTTATCAGAAGGGGAACTAGCTGAAAGACTCGACTAATTAAAGGGTGAATCAGGAAAAGAAGATAAAAGGTAGGTTCTTTCCCCACCACTTGGTGTGATGTTTTACAGCTTACAAAGCATTTATATTCACAAATGCCTCATTTGATCCTTACTGTGACCTTATGAGGTGAGTGTTATTATTATTCTCGTTTTCTGAAGTGTAATGAATCTGAGGTTATAGCAGGGTGGGGACTTGGGCAAGCTAGCCTAGCCAGGAAGTGGGCTTGAACTTGCTCTTTTGACTGCCATGCATATGCTATTTCTGTTAGAGCCATGCTCAACTTCAGGTGAGATTTCTTTGCCAGGGAAAATGAAATATATACATGTATGTTATATGTTTGTTTTCATATGGACAAAAAACTAGCGCACTTGCTGAGAAAAGATGCCCTCCCTCTGTGAAAATACCAGCATTGCTTTTTTTTTTTTTTTCAGTTTTATTTTTTAACTTACAGAAGGGAACTGGAAAAGGGATTAAGGGAAATACAGAGCTTGTCTCTGGAAGGCCAACAGAGGGTCTAGAGGACTTTGGGTTTTCTTCTAGGAAAGACCAAGTTTAACCCATGCTTGGGCCAGTCAGGGCCAGTCCACAGGATCACTGCTTTCTGGAGTGGGAAGAGCTGGGACTGTAACAGCAGACTCGGTGG
The DNA here is from genome assembly GCF_000951035.1 of Colobus angolensis palliatus. Lineage (NCBI taxonomy): Eukaryota > Metazoa > Chordata > Mammalia > Primates > Cercopithecidae > Colobus > Colobus angolensis. The sequence continues at coordinate 470,875 of NW_012118655.1, forward strand.
TACGAGAAGTGGAGAGAGGCTCTCCACCCTTCCCCCTCCCCACAAGTCCCACTATCAGGTACTGACTCTGGCCTTACCCAGGAGCCCACGCTGCCCTGCTACCACCTCCCTCCTGGGCCCGCAGGGTTTGCTGGCAGGACAGGAGGCTGGGCTGTTCATTCCTAGGCTGCTCCAAGTTAGAAATCAGCAGGGTTGTGGAGTTGAGACACAAACTGTTTGAGTCCCTTTCTTAATGAATGTGGTCCTTAAACCATCGGAAGCAATTCCTTTCTAAAAGGAAGAATGTAATTTGAAAAAACCTAACACATCCTATTTGAAATGTAAGACAAGTGCCTGGGGAAATGACTCCAGGAAGTGACTTTAGAAGATACCCAAGGTCACCTTAATGTAGGGTGTCCTGCCTGCATCTCTAATGCCGGAGTGTCCTGCCCACGCCTCTGATGTGGGGGGTACCCTGCCATGTCTTGCTGGTTAGCCTTGAAAATTGATGGACGACCCCGCAGTTCTGTCTGGTTGGTGGCCTGCTGGTTCTACCCAGTACAGGGACCAGACTCTTTGTGGAGGATTTGGAGGTTGGGTTTGAGTTATGTAGTTGCTGCCCACGTATATGTTTAAACTTAGGAAAGCCTAAGATCAGGAGGCTGCTAATGTCTTCCTGGATATTTTGTCTGCCGTTCCAGTAAGCTCCTGGGCCCGTGGTGGTGTTTTTGTGCATGGCCTAAACAATAAAGTTGGTGCTCTGCTCTAAGATCCCAAGGAGAAACATGACTTTTTTACTCTTGTCCTTTTTCCCCAAGCCTGGCAACGTTAAAGGACACTGCATTTTTAAAAACTATATATGGAATAAGAATGAAAAGAAATGTAAACCTAGATGACCCTGATATTTTCCCTCTCCACTTGGAAGTCCTGATGGTTTTCTAATCATTTGCTCAGATCAACTCTCTATAATTCTCCCTGCCTGTCTTAAAACTGAAATTATGATTTCTGCTCCAGATTTTAGCTTTTCTCCTAAAATTGAGTGTATATTTTGGTAAACTTCTTGGCAGTGTCTACTAAAGCTAAACATATGTGTACATCTATGACCCTGCAATTCAACTCCTACATATAAACCCAACAGAAATGCTGTGTATTTTAGGGAATGTCATGCACTTGAATTAGAGTAGGCAAAGTTTTTCTGTCAAGGGCCAGTAAGTATTTTTGTTTTGTTTTGTTTTTTAGGTTGTATGGTCTCTGATGTGACTATTCAACTCTGCAGTTGTAGTTTGAAATACAATATGTAAATGAATTAGTGTCACTGTGTTCCAATAAAACTTTATTTATGGAAGCAGATATTTGAATTTCATATATTTTTCACATCTCATGAAGTATCCTTCTTTTGGTATTATTTTGAAAGATTTATAAATATAAAATCCATTCTTAGTTGGACAGGTGGCAGGCCAGATTTGACCCACAGGCTGTGTGATTCCATTTATATAAAGTACAAGAACGGGCGAAACTCATCTCTGGCATTGTAAGTCAGTTCATGGTTACCTTGGTTGGGGTTACGGACCGGATGGGGACAGGACATTTTGGGGCACTGGCACTGTTCAGTTTCTTGATTGCGGGGCTGGTTACACAGGTACATTCACCTTGTGAAATTCCTTGAGTACCTGTTATTTTCTCTTTGTGCATTCTACTTCAGTAAAAAGTTTAAAAAGAAAGATCTGAACTGAGTGTGTGGCTCCTGACTCCAGGTTTTAGCACCTCATTTAGGGTTGGAGCCTAGCAGTTTCCATTCTTTCTATAGCCATTGGCTTCTGTTTCCCAAATAAGTCTTTGGAAAAGGTCTTGGTTTGAAAGTTACCCAAGTCTTATTTCCTTTTATAGACAGAGAGACATTTAGCAACTGTTATGGCGCAGGCACTAGCTAACCCAAGTATGTGCTGGATCATAGGAAGATGGCGGGTCCTAGAGTGGAGAGGCATTCAGGACGATGGGAACTGTGAGTAGGACTGTGGCTGGTATAGTAGCCCCATGGTACATCTGGGATGAAATCTACCTAGAGTTATAGGTGAGAGGTGAAAGTGTGATTGCAGAGAATAGAGTTATGTGATGTGAGCTACTGGCTTGTAGAAAACTAGGTTCTTGTTTCTGCATCCAGAAGAACAGGCAGAGAACTAACAAACTGAGCCTGTAGTAAGTGTTGGGTGCTTTCTGAGTTAGTCATCTATTCTTTTTAACAATCCTGCATGGCCGGCATTCTTAGCCTGGTTTGTCATGTGACGAACACCAAGGCTTAGGGAAGTTTTGTGACATATCCAAGATCATGCTGTTTATAAGCAAGCCAGGGATCTAGATTCCATACCAGGTCTGTCTGCCTCCAGAGCACCCAACCTCTTTCCACTTCCATATGCTCACCCCAAGCTTCCTTCCCTCCCCTCACAGCCACATTGAGTCTGTAAAAGGCAGGACTTGAATACATTTTTCCCTTTGCAACTTGCCTTTAGAGCTGGGTTCGCTGTGCTTGCCAGAGTGAACAGTTTAGATCAGAAATGGTTGAATGAAATAGTCTTACATCAGAAGCTATCTCTTTCAGGATGAGTCATTTTAAAACAATGTTTAAAGAGAAGACTTTACAGTATTTTCAGAGAAATATGTTGTGCTTTCACTGCTATCTGACATCCTCTTATGAATGCTGTCCTGCCACAGATGACTGGGAATGTGTCTGGTCCTAGGGTTCAACTTTTAAAAAGGAAGTCTCCAAAGTATCACATTTTTGAGAGTGTGAAGGTGCTTTAGGAATATCTCAAGATGGATTAAAGAGAGGACAGTGAGGAATTAACCAACAGATGCTGAAAATACAAAGGCCATTGTGGATGGCTAAAAACTGCAGCATCACCCCTCAGAGAGGACTTGTCCTGTGTTTAGCATAACAACACCAATTATTTGGTTGTTTGTGCTGAGGAGTTGAAAGCTATCATGTGCCGGGAAAATACTCAGCATGGAGCAGTAATTATGGATCAGCTGATAATAAAGGATGTATTGGATTGACTGCTAATCAGATTATTAGCTGCAAAAACAAATACCTGCTATTAACCATAAATAAGCTGCACTTATGATATTTTCTATGTTTTATGCTTACTCCTTTTTATAATGTGCATTTCTTTTCTTTCTGTGCCAAGGCTTCCCATTTTCCCCAGTCATACTGAGCGTATTTGTGGGTCAATAAACATTGAGCCACAATTAAAATGTTCTTTTTTCCTTCCATTCTCCTGGAGAATGGGATGGAGAAAGCTGACATGCATCGAGTGTCACGTGTAAGGTCCTTGGTGACGTGTAGTCTGTTTTCTCAGGGAAGAAATAAGGGCTCTTTCAAGGCTGGATCCAGGTCTTTCCTACGGGCACAGAGTCTTTGTGAAGGGTAAGATCTCTGTGAAATCAATGCTGCAGTTAATTGCCAAAGAAATGACCATGTTGCTCTTCCTTCTTGTGGCACTTTGAGGTTTGGTCCTTGTTTTTCAAGGTGGCTGAGATGAGTCCTTGGGAGCCTCAGGTGCCTGTATTCCCCACTCCTCACTACCAAAGAGGGCCTCTTCCTATAAGTAGCTTGACTGTGTGTCCCCAGCAGTGTGAGGTACCAATTCTGTCCAAGCAGACCCTGGGTTCTGTGGGTAGGATGATCTGCCAGAGCTCCTGGGCACACAACAGGATGTCTGGAGAGAGAAGTTGCATCCAGCAGGAGGCTCTGGCCGTGCTCTCAATAAGTGGCGCAACTGACCGTCAAGTGTCCTGCATTCAGTGCTAGCAGAAGACCTGGTTTGTGGCCTCCGTTATTCGCCAGGAGTCCATGTAGGAAGAAGAGGCTTCCAGGGGAGAGGTGAGTGTGAGTGCCTTTTAGGAGAAATGCTGGGGGCTTTATCTGTGTCAGTTATTCATTCCTCACAACCACCCCACAAGGTGGGCAGGCTAAGATTCAGCTACCGCTACCAGTACAGTCATACTGGTTATTTAAGGCTGGTGCCTTTCTCTTTAAACAGTGCCTGGGAGGTTGCAGTGAGCCGAGATTGTGCCACTGCACTCCATCCTGGGCAATAGAGGGAGACTGTGTCTCAAAAACAAACAAACAAACAAAAACAAAAAAAACAGTGCCTGAACCACGCTAGTTGTTAACATTTTCTCTTTTCAATATTATCTCTGGATGGTGTATCGATTGCCTTTATTTTTACCAGTGAGGGACCTGAGGTCCTAAATGTCCAATATATTGCCCAACATAACAAGGGTGACATGATTGGGGGAGGAAATCCAACCTTACAGAATAACGCCTGGTAAATGTAAATGCAATTGTCAAATGTTTATCCCCATGTATCCCCGCAAAGATTCTCTTCTTCCCCTCAGCCTCACTTTCCACTTTGACTCAAAAGAGAAAACACAGCTATCCATTTTGCAGTTCCTCCCACCATGAATAAGTGGTGGAACTAAGACAGGAGATAGGATGCTAGAGCCCTGGCGGGAGTACCACTGGGGCAGTTGGCAAGTGAGAAAGATGGGTGAACTCCTTGAAGGTTTCCTCCTTTGAGTGCCTATCAAGCGTGGGGAGACAGAGTGGGCAGAATCACCTGTCCTAGGCCACTGGATCAAGTTCATCTGAACATCCTGCAAACCCATATAGGGCGTTGCTGTGTGGGAAACCCTGTGTAGGAAGCAGGGGTGAATCCTGAGGGAGTGTGGGGTGTGTAGCAGTGGCTCTCTGCTGGCCCCTCCCTCACCACTTCTGATTCCCGAACACTCTGTTCCTCTTAGATGTATCGCTGTATTACCGGAAAGATACAACTGTGTCTCTGGGGAGGCTGTTTAATGGAAGGAACTGCAAGATGGATAGCTGTCTTTTCTCTCTTTTGAGACAAAGTGGAATGTGAGGCCAAGGGGAAGAAGAGAATCTTTACCGGGGTACATGGGGATAAAAGTTTGAGACAATTGCTTTAGCTCAGAAAACTGTGTTCAACCACAGTTTAATCTCATCCTTAAAGCTGTTTCACTAAAATAGGAACCTGTTATTCCACAGGGCTGCTTATTAGAAGAAGAAGGATTTAGGGAGGTCTTTTAAAGTCATTTTAGTGATTTTTTTGAAAGAAGCATTTGCCGGAATCCACTTGTCCCCAAAGCATCTGCTGTTTTAGGAGCATAACACTAGTGGAAGCATAACAGGAAAGGAAAGCCAGCGTCAGGATAGGAGATAGGCTAACTGAGCAACCCACTTTTATTTAGTCAGTGTAGGATGCCTGTCGTGGGTTCTATGCTGTTTTGGGCACCATAGACTAGGTAGCCCATGGGTCAAATGCAACCCCCACTTTCTCCACTGTTTTTGTATGGCCTCTGAGCTAAGAATGGTTTTTATATTTTGTAATGGTCAGAGAAAAATTCCAAAGAGAAATAATATTTCATGACACATGAAAATTATTAATACGTGAAATTCAGACTCCATGGTTCATCAATAAAGTTTTATTGGAGCACAGTAACACTCATTCCTTCACGAATTGCCTATGGTTGCTTTTATGCCACAATGGCCAAGTTGAATAGTTGTGGTAGAGACTGTGTGGCCCACAAAATTTAGATCTTTACAATGGAAATAGAAAATATTTTGTGTATTTTTTATAGAAAACAAACATCTATGGAAAATGTTTGCACACCCCTGACCTTTTGTTTCTCAGTGTGGCTCATGGGCCAGAAGGGTTAGTGTCTCTTATAATTCATTAGAAATGCAGAATCTCACTCCATTTCAGACCTACTGATTCAAAGTTTGCATTTAGTAAGATCCCCAGGTGATGTGTGTGCAATTAAAGTTTGAGAAGCCTGCATTAGATGATGTGCTTGCTCGTGAAAAGCCTGTGTGAATCGTACTCCACAAGACCAGCTCTACATTTGGTGCCACTTGTCCTTATTTTCTTGGAGTTACATGCGATTCCAAGCTCCCATTCCCCCATGTGGGGATGGGGATTCCTCTTCTACTCACGGCTTCACAGCGATTCCGGAAGCTTCCTCCATGCAAGGTAATGTGGGAAGAGCTTGTAGTCTTCCAGCTATCACCATCACGACTGTTTCGTCATTGACTGTGCCCTTCACGTTCTGCTGATCCTGGGCTAGTGGCTTCCCTGTGGTACCCGGAGCCCCCTGTGTCCAGCAGCTGGCCTTCCTAGGAGCATCACACAGCCATTTTAATTGGGCTCTGCTACCTTCTGGGACACCCACCACTCTCAGGACTGGCTGTGTTCCATTCTCCTTCCAAGCTGGAGGAATTCCCTCTCTCTCTAGTCCTCAAAGGCATTGCCCTTTTTTTTTTTTCACCCCCTGGGCTATTCATTCTTTCAAATAACACTGGCTTTTGTAAATGATAGAAGATGGCCTATTTCCTGGTATCTCTGCTTTAGGCTTAGGAATACGATCTTCCTGGAAGCTAGGGAGCGTTTGGATCTTGGTTATCTGCTGAGGTCAGGGGTTGGGGCAGGGCCGAGGCGGGAGTGGGAGGTAGATGGAAGTGAGAACAAGTGCATACAAATATCCTATTATCCTAGCACCTCTACACCATGTTATGATGCAGTTGAGGGGACACAACTAACACCATCTAGGACAGTACTGAATCTGGGATATCTTCCTGTAGAACAGGAGACAGGTTCTGTGGGAGCTTAGAGAAAGAGAGATTATTGGGTGGCAGTAGACAGGGAGGTGTCTTCCTAAGGTGGCAGGACTCAGCATGAGTGACTAGAGGTGAATGGAAACCAGGAGTGGGCCAGATTGAGGAAAAGTTCAAAAATAAAGCCATTTGCTTATTTTTGTTCTAAGACCAGAGGGTGTCGGATTTCCCCAGTTGGGAATATTATACTCCACTCACTGGGGACTTTTTCAGTAAATGTTTTGGGTTTAAGGATTTTAATTGTCTATAGTATGTTCATTGCTCTTAAAGAGGCAATTCAGTGAAATTTGAACTTGGCATTCCCTTTCTCTTACCCTTCTGGCCTAAATGAGAGTAGCTGTGTATGTTCTATATTTCTCACCAGGCTTGATTCTGGCTTTTCTTGACCACCTGTTTTCAATTTTAATTTGTGTAGCTGCTCTTAGAGAAATTACCTGTGGGGAAGTCATCTTGCCTGTCTAGATTCCTTACAGATGAAGCCTTGGTAGGGCCATGGCCAAAGTCACTTAGAATGCCCTTGGACAGGCATGCTGGGCATCCTGAGTTCACAAGATCTGAGTCCATGCACATTGGTTGGAGAAAGCAAACCATGAAGACATCCCTGCTGGTGTGACCAGATCCTGGAAGAATTGTTTCTTGTGTATACCAGACACAGAGGCTGGCAGATCCACAGATGTTATTTGAGATGTGTGCTGATCCACTGCATCTCTTTCCAAATTGCTCTCTTAGGAAGCTGAAGCAGGAAGGGTCCTAACACAGTGGACATAGAAATATACTCATCATATACCAAGTATAAAAAAAAGAGGATTCAAAATTGTGTCCATGGCCGGGCTTGGTGGCTCATGCCTGTAATCCCAACACTTTGGGAGCTGAGGCGGGTGGATCACCTGAGGTCAGGAGTAAAACCCTGTCTCTACTAAAAACACGAAAATTAGCCGGGCATGGTGGCACACACCTGTGGTCCCAGCTACTTGGGAGGCTGAGGCAGGAGAATCACTTGAACCCAGGAGGTAGAGGTTGCAGTGAGCCAAGATCGTGGCACTGCACTCCAGCCTGGGCAACAGAGTGAGACTTGTCTAAAAAAAAAAAAAAATTTACCTTCATGGTAGGATACTAATTTGTTTAAAACAAGATATATACATTGAAAAAAGATGTAGAGAGAAAATCAAAATGGATGATTTACATAAATAGGCTATTGTCTATGTGATATTTCTCACTGCAACTTATTTATCTATCTTCTCCTTTTACTCACCACCCTCTCCTTCACCCCCTTTGAGATAAGCAACATAAGAATCTGGATATGTGAACTTCAATAGCTTTCTCTCTGCATTGTGTAACCAGTTTGCAAACATGTATAAACATTTACAGATCTGTTTTGGTTGTTATTAAAAAGGAGAGTGAGAGATTGATCACATTATATATACGTTGCATCTTCTCCACTTAAGTGTATGTTCTAGAAATCCTACTGGTCAGCTAGCTCATTATTTTTAATGACTGCATAATATTCTGCAGTGTGGATATAACTTATTTCCATTTGATGAGTACATACCTTATCTCTCGTCTCTTGTTGCTATAGACAGAGCTGAAATACTCTATGTACACATATTCTTACATGTTAGAGCTTTTGCTTCTAAAGTATACCTTTTGAGAAGTGGGAATTCTGAATCAAAAGGGGTCTGTAGTTTTTATATTATGTATATTTTAAGATTGCTTTGTAAAACAATCTACATTTCCATTAGCAAAGTATGAGAGTACTCTTTCCCTAGCATCCTCTTTGGTATAAATGTTGTCATTTTCATTTTGCCAACCTAAAGAGTATGAAATGGGATCCAATTATAATTTTATATTCCTCTGATTACCAGAGAGGTTGAGTATGTTCTATATGTTTATTGCAGGTAAGGATCTGCCCTTCTATGAAGAGTCTACTCATATCCTCTCCCTATTTTTCTACTGTACTGTTTATCTTTTTGTTGCCAATTAAAAGAGCTCTTTGCCTGTTATTGATAGCTCTTTATTGGTCATATATGTTGCAGATTTTTTTTCTGATTAATTTGTTAATACCATTGACTTAATGCTATATATTGCCATATAACTTTTTGGCTTTGAAAAATATAATCAACTATGTCTTTTAAAAAAATAGCTCATGAATGCCCTGTCTTGACTGAAAAGATTATCCTAAGTCCTAGATTGTACATAGAATATCCCAAATTTCTTCTTTTATATGATTAAAAAAACAAAAAACTTTTAAATCTTAGGTTCATCTGGGATTTATTTTTATGTCAGGTTTGAGGGAGGGATTCAACTCTTTTTCTTCCAGAATGAATAGTCATTTGTGTCAACATCATTAATTAAATAAGGCATCACTTCCCCCACTAACTAAAAGACCATTTTGTCATATAATTTCCCATAAACATTGGGTTCTAGTTCTGGGAACTCCATTCTTTTCTACGGACCTATTTGTCTTTTACTATGGCAATATCATACTTTTTTACCAGAATTTTCTTATTAAATCCAGTAGTTACTTCTCAGTCTATTGAATTCCCTAAGTATAAAAATCACATCATTATCAAAATAAGTAAAATTTGTCTCTCCTTTTTGAGATTATCTTGACTATTTTATTGTCTTATTTTGTTGTATTCATGAGAACTTTCAAAATTAAATGTCATGGCAGTATAGGACTCTCTTGATTTTGATGCAAATGGCTTTAGTGTTCATTATTTACTGCTCACCTTTATTAGATATTCTGTATCACATTTTAACTTGCCTTTTGATTTACTTTGAGTTTTTATTAGTTTTTTTTGGATTTTTATCTTTTGATTGAATCATATTTCTCTTTTATTCATGCAGTGATTTATTTTGATTTTCTTGTTTTGAATCATCCTTGAATTCCTGGAATAAACCATATTTAGTTATAGTTTATTTTTATTTATACTACTGGGTTGTATTTGTTGACATTCATTTGGAATTTTAACATCTATTTTCATGAGTTGGATTTGTTTATAGTTTTTTTTGGTACTTTGGTTTTAGATTTAAGTGTATATTGCTTTGATAAAATGAATTAGGGAAATTTTTTAGCAGATGAGAATAGTTTAAATAAATTTCACTGATTTATTCTTTAATGATCATATAGAACTCAGCTGTGAAATTATCTAGTTCTATTGACTTCTTCAGTGGTAACCCTTTAGTCACCTTCTTTGTCTCTGCCGTGATACCTCTAATTGCTCACCAAATTCTGGTGTCTCGTTGTTTGGGCACACAGCAAGATTGCATTTCACATTCTCCCTTGCTTTAACTAGCATGTAACTAACTTGGGTCCAATAAAATGGAGTAGAAATGATGGGTTCTATTTATAGGCCACACTGTAAAACCTCCCATGCACACTCTACCATATTCTTCTCCTTCTGCCAGATAATGTAGGGCCACATGATGTAAGATGCTTTGGTCTCTAAATAACTGAATGGGAGAAAGCTCCCCTATTGTCCAGAACACCTACCCAAGACTACTATGTAAGCAAGAACTTCTACTTGTTAGCATAGCCTATCTTCCACTATTGCATATGGTAGCTGGTCTTTTCACGTTTTCTACTTCTTCTTTGGTCAGTTTGGGTAGTATCCATTTTGTTAGTAAATTCACCCATGTCTTTTAGGTTTTCAAATTTTACCAGAGTTGCACATAGTATTCTCTTCTAATTCTCTATTTTACACCTATGGTCAAATCTCCATTCACATTTCCAATCATATGTATTTTATCCTTTCTTAAACCTACTCCATCTTATAAGATGTTTTCAAAGAGCCAGTTTTTGCATTTATGTACCTTCCTATTAATTTCATTTTTATTCATTAATTTTAACTTTTCTTGCTAGTAGTTTTCTCTATTTTTGAATATTCCTGTTTTAGAAATAATTAGGGCATGTAAGGTTGTACATTTCTTTTGCATGCAGCCTTTGCTGTGTCCCATACATTTTGACTGTCTTCCTCTTCAGTTCTTACTAGATGATTTATATTTTTAAGTTTGATTTTCTATTTGTCTGAAAAGCTACTCAGGTAGGAGCATGTTTCTCAATTTCAAAATCCTTAGGATTTTTGATACTTTTAATTTTGGATTGTGTCGAATTATGAGATGAGAATGTGGCCTATCAAATCTTTACTTTTCAAAATTTTTAAGTTTTTATTAATGACCAATTACATAATCAATACTTAAAGTGTCTTTTGGACATATGAAAGAAAGCCCCTGAATATTCTTTTTTTTTTTTTCCTGAGATGGAGTTTCGCTCTTGTTGCCCAGGCTGGAGTGCAATGGCATGATCTCGGCTCACTGTAACCTCCGCTTCCTGGGTTCAAGTGATTCTCCTGCCTCAGCCTCCCGAGTAGCTGGGACTACAGACGCCCGCCACTTCGCCCGGCTAGTTTTTTTGTAGTTTTTAGTAGAGACGGTGTTTCACCTTGTTAGCCAGGATGGTCTCGATCTCCTGACCTCGTGATCCGCCCGTCTCGGCCTCCCAAAGTGCTGGGATTACAGGCTTGAGCCACCGCGCCCGGCCTTAGATAAATATTCTTGATCCAACTTGTCATTCTTTCTTGGTTTATATCATTTTTTGGTCTGCTATTTCTGTTCAATTCTGAAATCATACATTATAATTTTATTTTTATCAAAATCTCCTATCAAGAGTTTTGGCTTTATGATATTTTAGTGCTATTTTGTTTTGTTCTTAGTGATCTGTATTTTAATAAATTGTGCCTTAACATTCACCTTATCTGATGTTAATATCGTCTGTTCTGGTTTGTTTTCATTTGCATTTGACCACCTATTTTTAATCTTTCTTTATGGCATAAAATGTTTCTTACAAATTACGTATAGATCTCTGTTGACCTGAATACATATTTTTATTTTTCAGTCCAATCTGATGATATTTGTATTTTAATAAGAATGTTCAGCTTATAAAAATTAGTGAAACAATAGATATGATTAAATATATACTATTTATTTTATTTTTATGTTTCTCCATTTGATTACTTTTGCTGGTTTGGCCAATTACTACTTCAATTTCTCTTTCCCTTTTTAATTTGGACATCTTACTATATACCATCTATGCTGACTGTTATCTTTATTTCCAGGACATTCAAAGGCATATTTCTATGCAATCAAGATATCAATGATGATTTTACACCCCCCTCCTTCTGCCAGGATATTTTACTCACCCATTCATTATCATCCTAATAAATATATTCTGGAGACAGGGTCTCTCTCTCTGTCACCCAGGTTAGAGTGCAGTGGTGCAGTCATAGCTCACTGCAGCTTCAAACTCCTGGGTTCAAAAGATCCTCTCGCTTCAGTTTCTCAAGTACCTAGGACTAAGCTGTGTACCATCATGCTCAGCTAATTATTATTATTTTTTATTTTAGAAATAGGGTCTTGCTATGTTGCCCAGGCTCACCTAGAGTGATCCTCCTGCCTCAGCCTCCTGAGTGGCTGGCATTACAGGCATGAGCCACTGTGCCTGGCAGCAGCCTAGTAAATTGAGCCTTTTATGAGTACTTTTACTTCCTTACACTTGCATACGCTGTAGGCAGATAGGCTTTTAGAAGACTTTTATTCACCCTACCTTCCACTACCCCTAATTACTGGGCTTTGCTGAGATAATTAAACACTTCTAAAACTAAATGTTAAATTTTTCTTTGCAGAATCCCTCCTCTTTTTCAAGTATTCTTATTTGTCACTTCCATTACCTGTTTCCAGTCACTTTAATACTACCTAATTAGATTTAACTGTACAAATTGCAAGGTTCATCACGCCACTGTTTTCTCTTCTTTTCATCTCACCCATCTTGAGATTTCTGTTTGAGTTCATTTATTTTTTGATCAGAATATCTTCTTGAGATAGGGTATGTGGGTTATGTTTTCTATGAACTCTTGCATCTGCAAATATTCTACAAATTAGACAGGTGGATAACATCTGCATTGGACACTTGGCAATGTATGGATGGTTTTGTGGTTTGTTTGGGTTTTTGTTTTTTTTGTTTTTTGTAATTTTTTTGAAACAGGGTCTTGCTCTGTCACCCAGTCTGGAGTGTAATGGCGTGCTGACAGCTTGTTGCAACCTCAACCTCGTGGGCTCAAGTGATCTTTCCTGCTTCAGCCTCCCAAGTAGTTAGGACTACAGGCATGTGGCACTGCACCTGGCTAATTTTATTATTATTTTATTGTTTAGTAGAGATGGGGTCTTGCTAGGTTGCCCAGGCTGGTCTTGAACTCCTGGGCTCAAGTGGTCCTCCTGCCTCGGCCTCCTAAAGTATTGGGATTACAGGCATCAGCCACCATACCTGGCCTGGATGGTTTTCCATTGTCTTCTGGATTCCAGTTTTGCAGATGGCATATGATTGAAGTCATATTATTTTTTCTTTATTAGTTACCTGTTCTCTCTGTTTGGAGCTTGTGACATTTTCTCCTTATCTTTGGGACTTAGGAGGACACCTTGGTGTATGTCCTTTCCCATGTCTCTTGCAAGAAGCTCAGTTCCATTTGCAGACTCAGGTCTTTCTTCAAGTCAGGTAAATTCCTTACTTCCGTTTGTGTAATTCTCGTCTCTTCTGTATTTGTTCCTTTTTCCCCTTCTGGGATTATTGTTATTCACAAGCTGGGTTTTTAGAGTCTGTTCTCCAAATATCTTTTTGCCCCTGATTTTTATTTATTTGTAGTTTTGCTGTTGTGTGTGTGTGTTTCTACTTATCTTCTAAGCCGCTAATCTAGGTCTCTACAGCAACTATCCTTTTCATCAACTACTCTGCTGAGCTTTTTAGTTTGAAAAATCATGATTTTTATTCCCAGAAAGTCTTTCTTGTTCATGTGCTGTAATTGAATACCATTAAGTGCGATTATTATTTTTTGTTTGAGTTGCCCTTTGTCTCCTTTAGCAGCTCTGTTTCATCAACAGCTTCCCCTTCTAAGTGTTTTGTTTGCTCATGTCTCCAGCTTCTGGTCCTCTTTGTGGGTGACTTTTTTTTTTGGTCCACTTTTTTCAGCTTAGGACCAGCTGCCTTCAGGCAAAGTCGACAGAGAATGGTGGTGTGTGAAAGAATTAAAGAAAGAGGAAAGAAACACGAAAGGTGGCTCACCAGTCAAGACAGGTTTGTTTTAGAGAAAACAAACCTGAGAAGAGCTTCTGGCCCAGTTAGGTCAGAGGTACACTCTTTTACAGACTAAGAGTTTTTAAGGATTCAGGGTGGGGGAGTTTATTAGAGGCTTGGACTGCTTCTGTGTCTCTTTGCTGTGCTTATCTGGGAGGGAGAGTTGTGTGTCTGTTCCCATACATTGTTCTGCAGCTGCAGGCATACCCCCGCTGCTTTTAGTTTCCCTATCTTAGTGCACCTGAAGGGAAAGGAATGTGATTATTAAGGCCCACTGTTGTACTGGGGCCCATTGTATGAGGGTGAAGTTTGGCAGTTACCCAAGAGACTTTCCCTCTGTGCCCGAACTGTCTTACTTGTGTTTTACTGTCTGCTCTTTTTGGCTGCTTGTAGTTAGAAGAGAAGTGATTTCCTTGAAATGCATGAGGCTAGAAAAGGAGCTGGAACTGAAAGTGGTGGTGTTTGTCCAAGATGATGATGCTCCTGCTCTGTCAATGTGTTGCAGTCTCAGCTCCTATTACCTTGTAGGCGCGGTACCACCAGGCAGGCTGTCGGTTCCTTGCAGCACCAAAAGGAATCCCCTGAGCTAGGCTACAGAGGACTCAGTAGGCCTATTCAGCTTCCCATCCCTTCCTCTGGGCCACAGAGACAGGAGGTCCTCTCAGAACATTCTTGACAGCTGGAGTTGCCTTCCTCCCAGGGGCCTCTCCCACTCTGGGCCAAGCTTTCCCCAGGATTCAGGGACATCTGATCTTGCTCCTGTGTCTGTTCTTAGATGTTGTTCTCCAGGCTCTCTCTCAACCCTGCAATGACCTTTTCCACCCAGCCCTGCAGATCCTGAGGTCTCACTTAGACTCCACACCTGTGTGCTGCCCTCAGTGGCTCCCTGCAGTTGAATTGGTGCTGAGAGAAACACTACTATCTATCAGCAGGGGCACATTCAAGCCACCATTATCCAGAATTGCTTCATCGATTTCTGAAATTTCAACAGCAAATGATAGAAACTTCCAAGCAAATATTCTTTTAAAATTTAGATTTCTTTGAAATCTAAGGAAAATGAGAAGGTTTCTACCTTGCATTTACTTCTCTATCCTGCCACAGTCTAAGAGAGGGGTTTCAGTGTTAGTTTGAAAGGATTTTTATTCATTGAGAAGTGTTCCTAGAATTTTATTAGTAGCTGCATACAACACCACTGCTGCAGAGGCCTAATTCATCTAGACTGGAATTACTTCCTTACTAGGATCACTTGGGGACTTCTAGGTTTAATCCATCACAAAGTAAGAGTTCCAGAATCACATGGGGATGAGATTCCATAACCAGAGAATGGAGGACTTGGTGAAGCATGAGGATCAAAGTGAGAATCTGGAGATGGCAAGGAGGTTTGAAGTGACATCAGAGCAGGCTGCAGGGAACTGTGGGCCCACGACAGTGATAGTGGATCTTTATCATTCAGGGGATAGGGGACAAAGTGGATCCTGATTCACTGGGAAATCAGTTGGCCAATATATTATCATCAAATATCCTTTCCAATGAGAAGAACTGGCATGTGACCTAGGTCATGGATGTTGGTCTTTTTCTTTGACGATCGTGACATCTTAACAATAATTGGGTCATGAAGAGGGATTTGAGAGATCCTCATTTTTTAGCATGTGTTTCATACCAAACAATGTGCCTGGTGCTGTCCCATACATCTCCTGTAATCTTAGCCAAGACTCTTTGTTAGGTAGCATTTTCACAGTTTATCATGAGGAACGAGACTCTGAGAAGCTAAGGATCTGTGAATACGAGGTCACAGGGCAGTAAATGCTATGGGACATCTCACAAGCTGATCAGGAGGTTGGCTCCGATGTGCCAGTGTTGTTGGAAAGCACAGGTTTTTGTCCAGCACTGGTTCACACAGTGCTTAGGCTGAGAAAGCAGCCACTGGCTGTTTGCTCTCCTGTGCCTGGAGCTGGGCTCATTGCTGTTTGGGAGGGGCATTTTGGAAGACACTTCTGCTGCACGGGCAGTAGCAGGAAGACAGGTGTGACCAGCAGCCTTTCCCAGAGGACAGTTTTCTATGGCATTGGCAATTGAAATGGGAGCTCAGTTCCCAGACTTTGGAGGGTCCTCAATGGAACAAGGAGGGATACAAAGAAAAAAAAAAAGCAAATACATAATTTTAGTGGGAGAAGAAGGCATCCAGCCCCATCACTAGAGGCAACAGCTGTCTGTAGGGCTGTCCTGTTGGTGACCATGCTTCTGATGGCCTATTTAAGACATCAAAAAATAAATAACATATGAAAAAGAAGAAAATAAGATGTAGTAAAAGGAGGAAAGTATCAAATTGAAATTCATCTTGCATAGAAGAATATGACTAACGCCGGATAAGGACCTTTGTCTGAAAAAAAAAAATGTTTTAAGCAAATGTCTGTTTACCTGCAGCATCTCACTTTATTTTAAAAGGTAAAAAGCTTTAAAAGGCTGAAAAGGGATGATGCATGTCAGACTGTCACAGCAATGAAGCCAGGACTCCCTATACGGGAGGGTTCAGGGCTGAGCTTTTTTTGCAATTTGTGGTGGTTTGTTATAGTTTATTTTCTGCTTAATGGGTTGTAGTTTAAAGCAATGGGTAAAAGACACACAGAGGGCTTATAGGAAGGTATCCCTAGTCAAACCAGCCTGGTAAATAAGCAGTTAGTCCTCCCAGCCTCTGCCTTTTGGCTTTCCTGTTACTGATTCAGTGAACAAATTAAATTTCACAAATGTTTAGCAAACATCTACTGTGTGTCCAGTGCTATGCTCAGCATTATGACATCGAAGCCTAAGCCCTGGCCCTTTTCCCTGGAGACTTGCGAAGTCCTGCAGGCTAGCCACCCTGGAAGGTCCCTGTACTGGTGTCCTTGGAACCTGCTGATGAAGAATCCCTGGGTCTTTGTCCTTGACCTCTGCAGGCTTATGCCCTGCAGGCTGGGCAGCTCAACAAGGTGGCAGTCCCCATCTGCATCCCAGGTAGTCCGCTGGAGCTTCACAGCTGCAGCGGGGAGAATTGTGTTCTCTGCCTCAATCCAGCTGCTGTCTTTGAGAGGCCAGAGTGCCTGTTGTTTTAAATCCTCTAGCTCTGCTGAACAACCACAGGGGTAGGAGACAGTGTGTCTAACTCTGTCTTACAAATGGGATACCTGAGTGAGGGAAGACCAAAGTACTTGACTCCCAAGTCATTCAGGGATTTGGAGTTAGAGTTCAAGTTCCCACTGTTTTTCTCAGCCCATCTGAGTCAGGATGAGTCATATCTTTAAAAAAAAATCTGACTTTTAAGAATGGTTTTGCATGAATCTAGTGCCTATGTGAGAGTTGATAATATGTGTCACAGGGTCAGTTTCTCCCACTCAGAGAAAAAGACCAATCAGCTTTACATTCATTCCCCCCAATTTTAGAACAGATGGTTTTCTGAGCACTTAGAAAAAAAATATGGTGATTGCTACAGGACAAGCATGGCTTGCCCAAGAACCAAGCATGCCGTGTGAACCTCGGTTCTTCTTTCCTGTGGTTGTTTCCCTCGGAGGTCAGGAAAGGATATAGGAAGGCTGACATCTTGCCCATATGCTGCCATTCTCTTCCCTAGTGATCTAAGTGGCTGCTGTGCCAGGATATGGCCACAGTCTTCATTGCAAGCCAGCATCATGCTTGGTATTCTTGTTAGGCTCTGATTTTTCTCACTGGAGGTTGCCTTCTGGGTAAAAAGGTGGTTCTTTTCTTTCTGTGACTTTTCAAAATCTTTGGCATATTCAGTTTCTAAGTTGCCTAGTGTTCAGAAGGCATGGCCTTTGGAATCACTCACTGTCTACAGGTGGGACAATCATTGATATGCTTAGCCAGAGAACAGTGAACAGAGTGCCTAGAAACAAGGGTCAGGAGGAAGCTGTGTGCTCTCTGCATTTAGGGATTTAGGAGGTAAGAAAGGGAGAAGGAAGGATCTTCTGTGGCTATTCGGAGGCCTGGAATATTTTTTCAAAGAAAGGCAGTACAGAAATTAAACAAGTTTTTGAAAGATGAGGCTCAAAGACAAGGAAAGAATGGATTTGTTTTTAACGATTTCAAGTAGAATTGAGGCTGTTCCTGCGATTGTTGGAAATAAAATTGGTTAGAAAATGATGTCAGCAGAGAGTGGAGACTGTGAACCAGGAAAATAAATGAGCTCTGAAATCACCTTCTATTTTATAAATATTGTTTCTGGAGCTGAGAAAATTGAGACAGATTATTCCTTTTTCTCTCTCCCAAGCTATGGGTGGAAGAAGCCCTGAGTTTCCCATTTGGACCTTGTGAGGAGCATCTCATCTTGTCCTGGCGCGCTAAGTAGCTTTGTCTGCATTTAGACACACTCCATTTCCCTTTCAAGGACCACTATCAGCAGTAGCCAATTACAAACACACCTCATAACACATTATTGAGACACACTGCACGCAGATAAGCTGGAGAGATGTTTAATGATTGTACCACATTGCGTCCATTACAATCTGTCCGCACTGCCGCAGGACGGAGGGGCCAGTTCCTGTGTGAGTGTCTCTGTGTCTGTGTGTTTATGTGTATTTCATTTTCACTGCATCCTAATTAGATATAACTCGAGCCAAGCCAGTTTATACTCTCAAGGAAGGAAAGGGAGAATCATTTCACATTCTGACAGGCTCCTTTTAAGCCAGACACTCCTTGTCTTTAGTTTTCTAAAAGTATCAGTGCTATTAGCAGCCTGAATTCATCTGAGAACAAGCAATGATGCATTTTCCGACTCAATGGGTGGTTTCCTTCTGTTATCTGTTTCTCGTGGAGAAGTAAAAGGTGGGCAGTTCAGAGAAATGTTACACAGGCAGTCACTTCCTCCACTCTTTCATCTGCTGGCTTGGTTTTGCAGTGAGAGTTTGCTGAATTTTATTTTCTCTGCCATTTGCCATTGCTGTTGGTTTTGAAGTAATGGCTGCATTTGGCCACAGTAACTAACAGCTGCATTCCAGGCCTGTGTGAAGTGGCAGCTGATTCACCAAGCACAAGGCCTCCCTTTATGGTGTTAGGAGTTGGAATCTGGGAATGAGATAACAGCTGGGCTGAGCGGGGTGTTTAACCAGAATCCTCACATGTTGAGGTTAGAAGCCTTTGAGTTGATCAGGTCTACTTGCCCTCTCCGTAGTTGATGTTGAGACTAGGGAGAGGAAGTTACTTTCTCAAGAGTATCAGCTGGTTAATGGCAGAACTTACCTAGAACCTGGCCTTTGTGCCCCTAGTCCAAGCTCTTTTCAGTCTGCCTGTTCCAAGCTGTGCTGTGCTTGCCTCTGTAAAAATCCAAAGCTCAGTAGGGAGCAGGGAGCTGCCGACAGGAATGTTGGGTACCTGCTAGACCCTCCAGCCATGACAACTATCACAGAGCATGCATATGATTAATGCTTATATAGTCCTTATTCCCCAAGGACACTATTTGTGTGCTGCAGAGGCTTCTGAAAAAAGGGCATATGATTTCAAAGGATTATTTTATCAAAGGATTGTTTTTATCCTCATTCTTTTGGAAAAACCGAATGCCTAATGCTCCAACCAGTGTTGCCTTTCTTGCATTTTGCTCTTGGAGATCTGGGCCTTCCTTGAAGGAGTAGCATAGGGAAGAGAGAACAAACCCTGTGTTTGCCTTTAAGTCAGCTAGAGATGTTTGCAGCCTGATGGAAAACTAAACTGGGTTAGGTCTTCTAGAGCCTGCCTGTGTAGTTGAGCGGGTGACGTGTCCAGCCTCCCTAACTTGGAAAAAACTTACTGTTCACACTTCATTCATACGTTCCTTAGTCCTTGGCAAGCAAATTGCTTTTGAAGAATTTATGTCCCCATCTGCCACTTCTATTAGTAAGGGCAGTATCTGTGACTGATGTAGTGATGATGGAGTCCTGGGGCCCTGGTGATTTGATGTTGTCCACATGAAACTTCAGGGTTCATGTGGGGTCAGAGGCAGGAGTCTGGCCTTGGTATTTCCTGAATCACACCGCCTGACTTGGGAGCCTCTGTTTGCTCACAGCCAGGCAGATGGTGCCAAGTAGTGGCGTGTTCCTACTGCTACTTTTGCAGCCAGCCAGAGATATGAGACAGGACAGCTAGCTAATTGGTATTTTGAAGAATCTGCTGTGTGTTTCAGCGTGAGTGTGTGGGTTGCTGGGGAGGTGGTGAGAGTCTGAGGTGTGGGGTAAGATCCTAGTCCTAAAGAATCAGCTGTTTTTTGGCTAATGGTCTATGGGAGAGCAGGCCTCAAGCTTTAGAGGAAAGTTAAAGGAGAAACAGGACTGAGGTGAAATGATCAGCACCATGGAAAGCACCCTGTTGCTTGAAGTTTAGGAAACCGTTCCTAATGGCAGAGACTTGGCCTCATGTCTGTGCTTTCCCTACTATTCTTTGATAACAGGAGCTAATGAGAAGGAAAGAGTTTTTTTTCCTTCCCATTCTGCTAATAGAGAGACTGAGTCTCAAGAGGTGACTCGTTTGAGATGTAGTGGTGAGTCAGTGGAATAGGCAAATAGGACTTCCTGTATAATGTGGCAGCTGCACCAGACAACCTCTTCTGGCTGTTCCTCCTGGATACCATTACAGTCTCCTGGTTGCTGGACACAACAGCAAAGAGAACAATAGAAAACTCCAAAATGCTATTTTCAGTGGAATTAGAGGATAGATAACATCTGTGGAATGTGCAATGTGTACAAGGGCTGTCCTGAGCAGGAGGGTTTGGGAGAGGCCATGACGGGGAAGTAGAGGTTTAGGAGAGTAGCTGGTGGGCTCAGGAATAGCAGGTGGCAAAGAGTGCCAGAAAAATACACATCCTGGATATGAGGGGCATCCTGAAGAGCCACAGCAACATCTCTTATTTGTAATCAATGCAAGTAAGGACTAGGGTGAGCAGAACTGAAGAAACGTACCTCCTGGGCCTGCTTTGATTTGGAGAAGCAGAGGAGGTGCATTTATACAAAGGACCATCCAGAAGACACCTATCTGCAAGAAACAATGTTTCTGGCAGCAAATAAAAGAGCCTTCCTTCTTTCCTTCCTTAACATGTTTGAGATACAACATACATACAGGAAAGCACACAAATATTTTTCAGTTTGATAAACTTTTGTGTGACCACCATTTAGATCAAGGTACAGAATCTTTTCAGCAGCCCAGAAATCTCCATATACCTCTTTCTAGTCATTAGCCCTACCCCACAAAGAAAGCTTACTTTAGTAATGAAAGTCTACTCTGGGCCCTCCTTCCATCCTCAGAACTTCCTGCAAAGAAATGGTCCGAGAAAGCCTATCTCATGCAACAATAAGTAATAAAAAAGTAATTAGGGTCATTAGTAGATTAGAAGCAATGTTATTAGAGGGAAGAATGTCAGCAAGAGCCATGAAAATTACCCCCAAATAAGGAACATTCCCAGAAAAATAATTTTAGGAGCAGATGAAAATTCTAATCACGTATTTCACGTGAATTTATTTATTTATTTATTTATTTATTTATTTATTATACTTTAAGTTCTAGGGTACATGTGCATAACGTGCAGGTTTGTTACATATGTATACTTGTGCAATGTTGGTGTGCTGCACCCATCAACTCGTCAGCACCCATCAATTCATCATTTATATCAGGTATAACTCCCCAATGCAATCCCTCCCCCCTCCCCCCTCCCCATGATAAGCCCAGTGTGTGATGTTCCCCTTCCCGAGTCCAAGTGATCTCATTGTTCAGTTCCCACCTATGAGTGAGAACATGCGGTGTTTGGTTTTCTGTTCTTGTGATAGTTTGCTAAGAATGATGGTTTCCAGCTGCATCCATGTCCCTACAAAGGATGCAAACTCATCCTTTTTTATGGCTGCATAGTAAATAACTCAACAAAGTAATCATTTCTATGAAGAAAGACCCACCAAGCAGAGATAAATGTTCAGGAAAGGATGACAAAATGGCAAGAGGTGGTGAAATGTGAGCTGGCAGAACTCAAGGAGGAAATAAAAGAAAAAAGGCAAATTTGTCTCAGAAATGAAGTTGAAGTTGGAAGAATCTCAAGGGAAAATAGACACTGTGGAAAATGCAACGTGGAACATAGATGAAAGGTGAATAAATGAAACCTAAATCAGGGAAGCATTAATAAAGATTAGAGAGAAAATGATTGACATAGAAGACAGGCAGTTGAGAGCCAACATAAGCATAATTTTAGTTCTTGAAAGAAAACAAAAGAATAACAGATTA
Organism: Colobus angolensis palliatus; assembly: GCF_000951035.1. Lineage (NCBI taxonomy): Eukaryota > Metazoa > Chordata > Mammalia > Primates > Cercopithecidae > Colobus > Colobus angolensis. Next base: position 492,888 of record NW_012118655.1, read on the forward strand.
AAAAAATAGACACACAGAAAACACAAACAATAGAACAAATATTTAAAATATTGGGGAGGCTTTCATGATATAGAGGAAGACTTAAATCTAAATGTCGAAAGAGCACAAATTTGGGTGTTGCGCAAAATTACCCAGAACAGTTCACACCAAGATTATGGCCTTGGGAAGTTTTAGACAAGAAAGATAGGGAATAACCCCTCCCCTCCCCTTGCCTCCCTTTCCTTCTGTGAAAGCAGGATAGGAAAGTGGGTGTGGAGGTGGTGGTCAGGGGACATGGCTAGAATGGTTGGACGATTGGTTAAGAGAAAGAATAATTTATTGAGCAAGTAAATAAATATAAAGAGGATAATAGGAACCGTGTTTTTTACTGTTTGAAAGGGGATTTCTAAACATGGAAAGAAGGAAACCTAGAAAAAACCTAGCATGCTGGATTGGAATTAGAAGTGTCAGTATGTAGATATATACATACATATTTTTCTTAGCTCCTTCATCTGAAAGCAATGGAACTCCAGTAGCAATGAGTGCATGCTGAGTACTCAGATCTTGGTTTCTTTTTTTCTCTTTTGAGATAGGGTCTTGCTCTGTCACTCAGACTGGAGTGCAGTGGTATGATCTTGGCTCACTGTAACCTCTGACTCTGGGTTCAAGCAATTCTTTTGCCTCAGCCTCCTGAGTAGGTGGGATTACAGGCATGGGCCACCATACCTGGCCAATTTTTGTGTTTTTAGTAGAGATGGGGTTTTGCCATGTTGGCCAGGCTGGTCTCGAACTCCTGACCTCAAGTGATCTGCCTGCCTTGGCCTCCCAAAGTGCTGGAATTACAGAAATCTTGGTTTCTAAATAGTGCCCCACACTGCAAGTTACCAGGGCGCCTCAGAGAAGTGGTCAACTTAAGGGATAGGGCAGAAAAAGTATAAAATGAACCTGAAAGACCTTGTCTTTCCAGAAAGTCAGGAAATGCTCAAGAAAAGATGGAGATGTGTCAAAAGGACACAGAAGCCGGCTTCAAGGACTTTCCACTGACCAATTGACAACAATATAAGCATCAAAGTAAATATCAAATAATCAGAGTATTAGATTACAACCTATTGAATAAAATAGGAATCTGTAAATCCATACTGTTAAAAATAAGTGAATGAATAGATACATAGACAGTAAATAAATAAGTGCAGGAGAAGAGACTCTTCCTTACAAAAGGATGACAACTGAAAAATGTAGAGAGAATGATAGAGGTACATATTCACCACTTGGTCACCATAACTGTGGTAATTGGCAGAGATTGGTAGTTGCTGATGGATGCTGTCTTGTGAGTGGAGGTTTCATAAGAAATAGCATATTGGCACAATATTAGTAAAGCTTCCTACAAAAGTGTAATCAAATGACATGGAAACATGGTGAAATTTCAGTGGCAAAATTTGGCAGACACCAACTTGGCCAGATGATGACGGTTAACATCACTAGCGGTGGGACAGGTTGAGCTAGTGTGCTCCTGGGTGTGATGGGCTGAGAAGAACACACCGTCATGTCCACTGTGCCAAGAATGCATAGCTTGTATTTGGTTGCAAGGAAACATCAGATGGACATAGCCTCTATAGAAGGAAAGGCCTATACTGTTTCAGACTTTCAAAGATTTGAGAAACAGAGAAAGACTGAGGAATTCCTACAGACCAGATGAGACTGATGAGACATGACAACTAAATGCAACATGTGTTGGTAGATAGGATCCTGGACCTGGAAGTGAAAAAGAGACATTGTTGGGATATTTGGGAAATTCGCATAGGATCTGTGGACTGGGTCTGTGCTATATCATTGTTGAGTTTTTGACAAGGAGTGCTATATGGTGATTATATAGGAGAAGGGTCCTAGTCTTTGGGAGGCATGCACTGGAGTATTTAGAGATGATGGGAACATGTGAAAAAAAAATCTATATCTGTTTCTATCTTCTGTCTCTGCAAAAATGGGGAAAATATAGCAAAATATAAAATGTCACCATCTAGAGGATTTGTGTGGAGGAGGTGTAAGAATTTGTACTGTTCTTGCAACTTTTCTTTAGGTTTGAAATGACTTCAAAATTAATAAAGAATGGTGAAGTAAACAATAAATAAAAAGAAAGACAGAAAGAAAGACTCCATTGGGAATCCAGGCAAAGAGATCAAGTCACTTATGAGGAGAAAAATATCAGGTTGGCCCCAGTTTTTTCTGCAGCAACTTCCAAATGCCCAGAAGACAGCGAAACAACAGCTACAAGATAAGCAAAGACAGAAAGTGTGAGACAATGATTTATATCCATTCTAGCCATCTTTTAAGTATAAAGACAATTTTGGACATGCAATAACTCTGGGAATATTGTTCCCATGAACCCTTCCTGAACAAACTAGTAGAGGGTGAACTTCAGCCAACAAAGTGAAGATGGAGGGTGAGCACTGAATATTTTTAACGGTAAAACTAAACTAAAACTGAGTAAGACAAATATGAGGATTAGGAGAACAGAGGAGAATATAAATGTTCTGTGCCCTGGTGATGTAGAAGTGACACAACCAACAAATACTGAAAGGCAAAGGGGGAAAAAGGAAATTCTCTGAATGCCTCATTCTATAATAGCAGGGAGTCAAAAGATATAATTGAGAACTGACAAATGAAGTAATATAAGCATAATTAGACTTAATAAATGGTAGACACTTAGAGGATATTATTGACTAAAATCAGGTGGTGGGACTGAGACAACAGCATTGCCGGAGTAAATTGTGCCTACGGGCTATGTAATGTGTGTGTGTGTGTATGTTTTCTTCTCTATATACAGCTGCCATTGCATTAACATCTCTGTGCACTTTCACAACTGGCTGTCAGGATGTATGTCTCTTTCTCTCTCCACCCCAATCATGCCTTTGCTCTGCTTCTGTGGGAAGAACAGTGAAAGGGAATATACCAACTTTATCTCTGCTTGTAATGTAGAGTTAATAAGTCTTATCTAAAGACATAGGTTAATGTTGTAGTTATGAATGTTACCACTAGAATAAAAACACAAACCTTCCCAGAAGAATCACACCAGAAGAGCAATCACAGAAAGATGAAAAATAATGCCAAGAAACCCGGAAGACATAATATAAAATGAGATCTAGGAATAAGCCTATTTTTCATATCACTAAATATAAATGAATTTAACTTACCTTTTAAGAAGAGTTTCAGAAAGGATCACAAACCACAACCCAATTCTAAGTTGTTTATAGAGATGCCCCTAAAGGAAAGTGATACAGGAAAGTTGAAAATAAAAGGATGAGTAAAGGAACACCAGGCAAATGCTTTAAAATGTTCATTTAAAATGGAGATATAAAAAGTAGTAGTTAGAACTTGCATTAGACAAAGTGGAATTCAGATTAAAATGCATTAAATAAGATAAAGAAAGGAACTATGTAATGATAAAAGTTACATCTCACAATGAAAAAAACTTAACAGCAGTACTGAAAACACAGAAATTTTAGGAGATACAAGGAGAAATAGACAAAAACATGCTAGTAACAGATCACTTTAATTTACAGGTCTCAGTTTTCACATACCTGGACAAAGATTAAAAATCAATATGGAAGCTCTAATTAAATAAGTAATAAAGTAGATCTGGTTGATAAATAGCAAACCCTGTAGATTAAATGAAGAGAATATATCTTTCAAGGGCCTATGAAACATTCACAAATATTGACCATCTATTAGGGAACATAGATAACCTCAATAAATCCCAAAAGGTAGAAAAAATACAAACAATATTCTCTGATTACAATGCAGTTAAACTAGAAATTAATACTAAATCAGAAAAGCAAAAGGCCATTTAACTGAAAGTAAAATCCAGACAAAACAAAAAACACTCAATGCATGGCTGAAAGAGGAAAAGAAAAACTGAAATTGCAGGTTTTCTGGAAAAAAACAATGAAATCACTAAATAACAGAACAAAGGTTATATAGCTAAAGCAGTACTCAGAGGAAAACTGATGGCCTTAAATATTTACACAAAAGAATGATCAAACATGAATTAATCATCTAAGTCAAGAAGCTCTATCAGAATAAAATGAAATATTGCAGAAGGAAAGCAGAAGGAAGAAATAAATAAAAGTAGAGAGTAATGAGTTGGAAAACAAAGCAGTTAAAATAAATTTCAAAGCTGGTTTGGGGGTGTATTCGTCCATTTTCATGCTGCTAATAAAGACATACTCGAGACTAATTTATAAAGGAAAGAAGTTTAATTGACTCACAGTTCAGCATGGCTGGGGGGGCCTCAGGAAACTTACAATCTTGGGGGAAGGGGAAGCAAACATGTCCTTCACATGACAGCAGCAAGGAGAAGTACGGGTGCCCAGCGAAAGGGGAAGCCCCTTATAAAACCATCAGATCTCATGAGAACTAACTCACTGCCACAAGAACAGCAGCCTGGGGGAAACCACCCCCATGACTCAATTATCTCCACCTGGTCCCTCCCACAACGTGTGGGGATTATGGGAACTACAATTCAAGATGAAATTTGGGTAGGAACACAGCCAAACCATATCATGGGAGAAATAAACAACAATAAAATAAACTAGTAGTTAATCCAATCAAGAAAATGTGGGAGCAAGTACAGATGCATAAAACAAGGAATGATATGCGGAGAACAGTGACATAAACAGGAAACTAAAGGAATCAGGCAACTACTTTGTTCAGCTCTATGCAAATAGATTTGAAAAGTGGATTTTTTTCAAGAAAATAAAAATTACTCAAATGGGCCCAGAAAGGAATCCAAAATTTCTAAGGCAGAAATTTTTTAAAAAATTTAAACAGGTATACACTCTTCAAAGAAAAATGCACTAGTCCTCAAAGAAAAATGCACTAGTCCAGATGGTTTTACAGAGGAAATTCTACCAAACTTCCAAGGAACAAACATTCCAGGATATTCTAGAGCATAGAAAAAGAAGAGAAACAAGCATAACTTTTACCAAAACCTGACAAAGTAGGCACACATAGAAATCCAAAGACTAATCCCACTTAAGAATAGCAATTCAAAGATCATTTAAAAAGTAGCAAAATAATTTCAGCAGTATGTATGAAGACTAATCCATCATAATCAAGAGGGTTTTATTCTTGGAATGCATATATGGTTTTATATCAGTGAACATTAGGAGAAAAAATATATTGTCTTCATAGATGCTGAAAAGGCCTTTGAGAAACTTCAGTGGTCATTTTTAAATTAAAAAATACACCCCAGAAAGCTTGACTGGCTAAGGTTATACTGGTCATCTCTGACTCATGATGCTTTGATACAATCTTTTGACTTATTATGGTGAAAAAAATAATATACATTCTATAGAAACCATACTTTGAGTACCCATGCAACCACTCTGTTTTTCACTTTCAGTACAGTGGTTAATAAATTATCGGAGATATTTAACACTCCATTATAAAATAGGTTTTGTGTTAGGTAATTTTGCCTAATCATAGGCTAATGTAAGTGTCCTCAGCTCACTTAAGGTAGGTTTGGCTAAGTTATGATATTCAGTAGGTTAGGTGTATTAAATGCATTTTTGGCTTATGATATTTTCAACTTATGATGGGTTTATCAGGACATAACTCTACCATAAGTCTAGGAGCATCTGTATAGTTAAGGTACTTTTTGTAAACATGCTAAAACACATTCATCTCAGGCTATAAGCCAGCATTATGCTTATTGAGGAAACACTAACAGAATTCTCACTAAAGAACAAAGGATTTATGCTATTAGTACTGTTACTCATCATTGCACTGGTGATACTTACCAATGCAATTAGACAAGCAAAAACAATAAAAAAGATAGATAGGGAGGAGGCAGTGGTTGCTATATGTAGACGCTATGGTCGCATGGCTGGAAAACAAAAGATTATTCACTGAAAAACTGTTTCAAACAATAAAAGAATTCCATAAACTAACAATGTGCAATAATTAGTAAACATAAATTAATAATTTTCATATATACAGACACCAAACAGAATACAGTAAGTCCTCAACATTGACGATAGGTTCTAGGAAACTGCAACTTTAAGCAAAATGACATGTAATGAAACCAGTTTTTTTCTCATCAAAGTTATAACAAAAAGATGTTGAAGGAAATGTTATTCAAGGACCTATTTTACATCATTTTGCTTAAAGTCACAGTTTCCAAGAACCTGTCAATGATGTTAAGTAAGGACTTACCATATATTGTCAGAGGAAGAGCCACCACTTACAATAACAAGAAATGTAAAAGAGCTAATAATAAATTTAAACAAAAAACATTCAGGATCTATATGAAGATTTAAAAACCCTACTGAAGGATATAAAGGATCCTGAAGCAAATGGAAAGATTGCTCTTGGATGGAAAAACAATAGACATCATTCTATTTAAGTTAATTTATAAATCAAACACAATCTAAATAAAAGTACCAATAGATCTTTTTTTAAAACTAGTTAAGTTTGTTTTAAAATTCAAATAAAAAGGTAAATAAAAATAGTGAGAAAAATTCTGAAAAAAACCATATGGGGGGACTGGTCTTACTAGATATTAAATTTATTATAGTGTGTCATTTATTGAAACTGTGTGCTACAGAGACATGCACATATAGTTAAAAGGAACCAAGTGGTTAGTCCAGAAATAGACCCAAATGCATATGATCATTTAGTATTTGATAAAGGTAGCATCTTAAATCATTGGAGGAAAAGATTAAATATGTTCCACTGGGATATCTGGTAGCCCTGTGGGGGAAAATAAAATTGCATCTATACCTCACACCATGTATACACCAAGATAAGATTCAAAATGAAAATGAAATGTAAAGGTAAAAGCAAGATTATAAAAGTACCAGAAGAAAACACATAAGGTGCCTTTCTAATGAAGACTTAAATCTTGAAACCATAAAATAAAAATCTGATATATCCGACTAAATAAAAATTGGAGGAAAACATCTTCTAAGTAGCAAAAAGAATCTGTATAAGTAAACTGAAAAGACACATGACAAAGGCCTAATCAACTTAAATAAAGAGTTCCAAAGGGTCAATAAAAATGAATTCCAATCCAATAGAAAATTGTAGGCAAAGGATATAAACAGGCAATGCACAGAAAAAGAAATATGAATAGCTGTAAATTTGTTAAAAGATGTACTTAACCTTACTTCATCAAAACTCAGTTATATAGGAATAGCATATTTTATCTATTGGATTGCAAAATGAAGAAAAAAGGACAAGCTGCACAACAGTGTGTATTCTATACTAACCTCTATATAAAAAGTGGAGCCATTGTAGGATTAGAATAAATTCAGAAAAAACATGGATTTGAACTATGCAGATTCACTTATGTACAGATTTTCTTCTGCATCTGCCACCCCTGAGACAGTGAGACCAACCCCTCCTCTTCCTCCTCCACCTCAGCCTACTCTATGTGATGATGAGGATGAAGACCTTGATGATGATCCTGTTCCACTTACTAAATAGTAAATGCATTTTATCTTCCTTATGATTTTCTTAGTAGCATTTTCTCTTCTCTAGCTTACTAATTTTAAGAATACAGTATATAATACATATAACATACAAAACATATATATGATTACAAAATAATTGTTAATCAGCTGTTTATGTTATTGGTAACACTTCTGGTAAACAATAGGCTATCAGTAGTTAAGTTTTGGGGAAATCAAAAGTTATGTGCAGATTTTCAACTGGGCAGGGGATTGATGCCCCTAACCCCCACATTGTCCAAGGGTCAACCACATTTATACTTACATCTATATGTATCAGAAATTCTGGAAAGATAATAAAACAAACTAACAATGGTTTCCCTTAAGGGTTGTGACATGAACTGGGGATGGGCAAGGGTAGAAGGGAAACGTTTCATTGTATGCCTTTTTAATTTTGAACCACATGAATGTATTCTTTAAAGGGATTATTATATTAATAGGATTCTGACATAGTCACTGAGGTATTCATGTCAGAAAACAATGCACATCCCCTTGTCCTCCACATACAGAAAAGTATGTAAATGCTTCTATTTCAACCCAGTGAAATTGCCCAAAGATCTTCCCCCTGTAATAAGCCAAGAAGGATAGAGGCAGAACTCCTTAGAGCCCATAGTGAGTTTGGCAGGTAAAATCAGCATTATCTTGAATCACTGGAGTGTTTGTTTGCAGAATGTAGTACGTTTGCTGAATATGCAGTTTGGATCTCCCCTGATAATATGTATGGATCCGGATCAAGTGTTAAATGCTTGTTCTGCAGCTTTTTAATAGAGACGTAGAATGTGATTGAGGCCAGCTTGAGATTACTCAGTTCCCAATTATAATGTAAGTTTGAGAAGCTCTGATCACGTAGAGCATAGGGCACAAAATGGTGGAGGTGGAACAGATCATGGAGATTAACTAGGCAAATATCCGCATTTCAACAGTTAGTAAATACTCCAGCCTGGGTAGAAGGTACTCAGCTAGTTAGTGCTGAGCTTGAACTAGAAGTTGAGGTTCTGAGTGCCAGTTCTGGGCTCTTTCCCGTCTGTCCATTTCCCATGACACAAAGGTCTTGGCCAGTCAGTCCAGTCTTGCTCTACAGACAGGACAGGGAGCTTCAGCATCAGCAGAGCAAAGGCCACCTGTGTTAGGAAGTCTGTTGGGTGTGAACAACAGGAAGTGTGACCCAAATAGGCTTAAACAAAATAAGAATTAGTGAACATAACTGAAAAGTCCAGATAATAATACTCCTGGTCCTTCTCTGTAACAAAAACCCTATTTTATTTTCTTATAGGCCATAGCACTCTCAAAAGTATTTCATTCAATTTTTTTTTTTTTTTTTTGCTTGTTTGTTTATTTGGCACCTCCATGACTGCAGGGGACTTGTCTGCCTTGTCTTCATATCTCCCTTGCCTAGAGCACATCTTAGGTGCTCAATAAATACTTGTGGAAAGAGTTAATTCTCTGCCCTTGGAGTGGAGAGTGGAGGAAGGAGCAAGCACATGGTCTGAGAGTGGGGAGAGGGATTGTTTCCCAAAAGGCATTGAGATGTAGCAGTGGATACTAGGAACCAAAAGATAACAAATGTCCACTGCACCTCAGAGACTTTCAGGTAATCTCCTTTAGCTCTTTTCTCCTTCCTGTTTCCTAGAAAATGTCTTCACTGTTTTTGTATTTTCCTTTATACTGAACTTAGGAGGATGGGAAGAAGCTTCCATCACTGTATCTAGTTATCCTATCTCACACAAGCAGGAGCACCTTTGGACCACCTGCCACTGTACAGAGACCTTCTCCCTCTTCCACAGCTAGAGGCTCATGACTGTTTTTCCTTGATTTAGAACCAGGACTATGCTGATCATGTGTGGTCTCAAAGCAAGGAAAGAGGAATATGGTTGTAGGAAGGCACTTTTAATGGGACACAATTAGAGGATGGGAATCCAAAGAAAGTGGGGACCTAGATTCCTGAGTTATCTTCAGGGATCAGCATCTGCCATTGCTGTGCCTCTTCATTTAGATGAGTTGTGATTTGGCTGGATGGTGGTGGTGGTGCTGGTGGTAGTGTGTTGGTGGTTACCATCTTCCTCATGTGTACATTTCCAAGGTATTCAGAAAAGGTTTTCATGTAGGGCATGTATTATCAGAAGACTCCAATATTAAACCAGGACTGTCATGTTTGGTTATTGGTTATTGGTAAGGCTTCTGGTGAGCAATAGGCTGTCGGTAGTTAAGTTTTGGGGAAATCAAAAGTTATGTGCAGATTTTCAACTGGGCAGGGGATTGGTGCCCTTAACCCCCACATTGCTCAAGGGTCAACCGCATTTCTGCTTACATCTAAATGTATGTATAACAATGTATATCAAATACATATCATTTGATAATGTATATCAAAAACAGTAGAAGATAATGGCAGCATCTTCCCTACATATTTCTCCGGATTGGTGCAGGGATCAAATGAGACAAGGCATGGACAAGTGCTTTGAAGATTATAATGCACAAGACAGAGGCTAATCTTTTAATGACTCTGTTTTATCCTCATAAACTTATACATCTTAAAGACTGTCTTAGATTAAAGCCCTCAACTTCATAGGAGGAAACTGGAGTGACAAGAGAGTTAGCCAGGGCCATATACTTAGCTAGTAGGGGAAGACTTTTCCTAGCCACTGTGAGAAGACATATACTGTAATAGGCAGAATAATATGCCCCCAAAGTTGTGCACATCCTAATTCCCAGAAACTGAATATGTTAGGTTACATGACAAGAGGAAGCTAAGGTTGCAGGTGGAATTAAGTTGCTAGTTAGCTGACCTTAAAATGAGAGTATCCTGGACTACCCAGGTGAGTCTCATGTAATCACAAGCGTCCTTAAAAGTGGAAGAAGGCGGCAGAACAGGAAGTCAGTGATTCCATGCTGGAATGACTCAACCCATTGTTGCTGGCTTTGAAGATGGAGATGAAGGAAAGAGGCCATGAGTCAAGGAATGTGGGTGACCTAGAAGCTGGAAAAGAGAAGGAAACAGAATCTCTCCTAAGAGCCTCTAGAAGGAATGCACCCTTGCTGACACCTGGATTTTAGCTCGGGGAGGCCCATGTTGGACTTCTAATCTAGGCAGGATAATAAATTTGTCTCGCTTTAAGCTACCAAGTTTGAGGTGATTTGCTATAGCAGTGATGGAAATCTAATACAGGTACCATTTCTCAGATTTTACAAATGAGAAAACTAGGCACAAAAAGGTAGAAAGACTTTTCTTGTCATATGTCATAGCTACTTTGAGAACTTTTCCTAGGGAAAGTAATTGATTTGTTGAATATAGTGTATTCAATAACCGTTCTGTGGGAATAGCCTGGGAAAGATTACGACATCAAATAGCTGGCCTTGGAAATAAAATTTCCTCTCTCTGTAGCCAGCCTGTACTACCCTCATGGAGGGGCAAAAGCTTCAAAATTTCTTTTTCAGTGATCTAGTGTCCTGATGAGTAGGAAGTGACTTTTTTTTAGGACCCAAGAACATCTTAGGGGCAAGTAAAAAGTAGAAAGTCAAGACAGGGATCGCTTTTATTAAGTGGAGATGGAGACTAGCATATGCCTCTTTGGGGGATGATTTCTTCCATGTCCAATTATTACTGAGTGGGAAAAAAGTGGCTTAATACAGAACTCACGCTATGTCAGATATTTAGCTTGCAATTGCTCCTTTGTCAGGGCTTATGCACGTTTGCTAGCACAACTGGAGCAAGGTTGAAGTTTGTAGACTGTGAGAGCTGGGTGGGATCCTGCTGGTCACCCCATGTTGTCTTTGTGTTAGTGACATTAAGATATCCAACAACAAATCTCTATCAAGACTAATTCACCTCTGTGTTGTCTTCTCTGGGTTGTTGTCACCTGATTTACTTTTTCCACTCCCACTATTGTTTCCATGACTTGACTCCGCTTCTGGTACCTCTTTAACTCAGCTCATCACTGGTACTCTTAGCGCTCCACTAGAATATGTTCATTGACTCCACTCCAGAGTTGACATTTTTGTGGTTATTCTTGGGTGTCAACTCCTAGCCTCTTCCTGATTTTGATCTTGATATTTCTGTCTTGTGGCTGTGACCTGGCTCCTGGTCCAATCTGTTCATTGGATAGAGGAGTTACTGTGGCCAGGGAAGGGAGATGACTTGCCTGGATCCCAGTATCACTGGGGCAGCAATGGGTCCAGAGCTCAGTTTCTCCTACTCTATTCCCTGCCCCTCATCTGGCATTTCCCTTACAGTGAGTGTCTGTATGGGCCAGAAACAGCCTATGCCTTCCAATCTTGAGACCAGCCTCATGTTCTTTGTGGAAATTACTTAATAGTGTATTTCCATTCTCCATGTGCAAAATGGGGAGAGTAGAGAAGAAGCTGAGCAACACTTGGCGAGTGGTGAAGTCTGGCATGTGGAATAAACTGGATCAAAGGAGGCCCAATGCTATCCTATTGCTGAAGCAAAAAGAGTGATCAAGAGCCTCTGGCCACATATTGCCCATGTCTGTTTCCTGTGGTTCTCTGATCACACAAACAGTTATGGCCTCCAAATGGGGATGGGTCTGTCATGCGTGTCCATGTGAAGAGACCACCAAACAGGCTTTGTGTGAGCAGTAAAGCTGTTTAATCACCTGGGTGCAGACAGGCTGAGTCCGAAAAGAGAGTCAGCAAAGGGTGGTGGGATTATCATTAGTTCTTATAGGTTTGGGATAGGCGGTGGAGTTAGGAGCAATGTTTTTCGGGCTGGGGGTGGATCTCACAAAGTACATTCTGAAGGATGGGGAGAATTACAAAGAACTTTCTTAAGGGTGGGGGAGATTCCAAAGTACATTGATCAGTTAGGGTGGGGCAGAAACAAATCACAATGGTGGAATGTCATCAGTTAAGGCTATTTTCACTTCTTTTGTGGATCTTCAGTTGCTTTAGGCCATCTGGATGTATACGTACAGGTCACAGGGGATATAATGGCTTAGCTTGGGCTCAGAGGCCTGACAGGGTCAAAGCTTGGAGCTAGGGTAGATCTTATTGCACTAAAGTGAATATGAATCACCTGGATATAATGGCTTTCCAGTGAATCAGCATGATTGAGAAGGGCCTCTTGGGTCCTGCTTGGGGTACTTCAGTGCAGGACTTGGAAGAGTATGGCAGCTCTACTGTTCCATGCTCACAAATGTTTTTCTTAATGGGAGACTGCAAGTCTGCAAAAGTGCTTTCAGTTCATTTGCATTCAACACCTGCTGGATGCTACAGAAATAAAGTGATGTATACATGATAGATAATAAGAAGAAATGTAGCACTTGTCATTTGTTAACGGTGCTATTCGTTATTCTTCACAACAGAGTGGCATGATAGATTCACGTTATCTTCCTAAAGAGGAGAGAAGCAAGTGCGATGTGTGCAAGTTGACATGCTATGCCTGTGGTCTGTGCTGTGGATGTGCAGTCCCAGGCTCCTCAGACTCTGCTTCTCAAGGAGGGCATGGCCTCTCCTCTAGATGGCTAATAGAACCTTAGATTCCCAAGGCTGGAAGAGACTGAGGACACTGACAAGGTTGTCAAGATTTGAGTCTTGTTCCTCCATAATGACATTACTTCAAGTTCTTTGAGCTGTAAGAGAATCCATCTCAAGCTAGCTTCTGCAAAATGAGACTAATCTGTAAACGAGACCTCATGAAGAGTTTGGAGCCAGGGAATACAAGGCTGTTGGGAGCCCAGGACTAACTCTTTCTCCATCCCATCTCTCTCCTTCTCTCCATAAATCTGCTTCATGCTTCTTTCCTAGCAAGCCAGCTTTCCCTGCTCCTGAGCCTACATGGTGGGCAGAGATATTACACTTTCAGGCATACGCAGAGCACCCTGACCTGCTCTCAAGTTCTTAGGTAAAAGACCCTGATGGGACCAACCTCAGACAGGAGCCACTTCTGGTTCAGTAAACTGTGTTAGAATCATATTGTACAAACATAGCATCCAGGAGCCTACCCTTGTGGATTTTCATGGTGTAGTTAAGGAGATCTTTGCAAAATGAGCAATCTATTAGGTTGGTGCAAAAGGAATTGCAATTTTTGGCATTAAAAATAATGGCCCAAACCACAATTACTTTTGCATTGACCTAATAAAAGGTACCCATGTCACTGACCCAATGGTCATCTTATCATTGATCACTACATTGTATATTCACTACACTGCACATTTGTATTTTTGTGGCTACATGTAATGACCAGGAACTCATCCCCTGAAACAGCTCAGACAGCTGAGGATGCTTCTTTATATTGACTGAAATGGGTCTCCCGTCCCAGGTCAACTTTTCAAAGCCATAGAGAAGGAGCCTTATCTCCTTTCATCATGACAGATCTTTGGATAATTGAAGACACCCTGGAATTATTGACCCATTCTTCCCGTGACACATGTCTGAGTCCCAGCATGTTCCTGGTTGTTCTTCAGAAGATGATCTGTTTTGTCTATATCCTTCTGCTGTAGATTGAATGTTTGTATCTCCACAAAATTGTTATACTGAAGCTAACCCCAACTGTGATGATTTAGGAGGTAGGGCCTCTGGTAGGTGATGAGTCGTGAGGGTGGAACCCTCATGAATAGATCAGTGCTTTTATACAAGATATAAAAGGTATTCGTCAGGGTTCTCTAAAGGGACAGAACTAATAGGATATATGTATATATGAAGGAAAGTTTATTAAGGAAAATTGGCTCACATGATCACTAGGTGAGGTCCTACAATGGGCTGTCTGCAAGCTGAGGAGCAAGGAAGCCAGTCCAAGTCTCAAAACCTCAAAAGTAGGGAAGCCAACGGTGCAGCCTTCAGTTCTGTGGCCAAAGGCCTGAGAGCTCCAGGCAAACCACTGGTGTAAGTCCAAGAGTCCAAAAGCTAAAGAACTTAGAGTCTGATGTTTGAGGGCAGGAGGCATCCAGCACAGCAGAAAGACGAAGGGTGGAAGACTCAGGAAGTCAGCTCCTTCCACCTTCTTCTGCCTGGTTTATTCTAGCCGCACTGGCAGCTGATTGGATGGTGCCCACCCACCTTGAGGGTGGGTCTGCCTCACCCAGTGCATTGACTCAAATGTTAATATCATTGGCAACACCCTCACAGACACACCCAGGAGCAATACTTTGGATCCTTCAATCCAATGAAGTTGACTGACACTAAGTATTAACCATCACAAGACCCCAGAGGGCTCTCTTATCCCTTCCACCCCATTAGGCAACAGCGAGAAGATGGCTATCTATGAACCAGAGAGGGCAGACCCTCACCACACACTGGATCTGCTGGTGCTTTGATCTAGGACTTTTCAGGTTCCAGAACCGTGAGAATAAATTTGTTATTTGTAGGCACCTAGTTTATAGTATTTTATTATAGCAGCCTGGATGGACTAAAGTGGAATTCCTAGAATAATATCTTGACTCATTCTAGATCCTTTGGCAGGAGTGGTTTTGGGGCAAGTACAGAGATGATCTCTGTCAGGAGTTGGCAAACTATTCTGTTAAAAAACTAATTAGTAAATATTTGTAGCTTTACAGGCCATATGGTCTCTGTCACAACTACTTAGCTCTCCTGGTATGGCACAAAAGTATCCACAGATGATATGTAAACAAATGAGGATGGCTGTGTTCCAATAAAACTTTATTTATATATACTGTAAATTGAATTTCATATAATTTTTATGTATCACAAAATATTATCCTTTTGACTTTTTTTTTCAACCATTTAAAAATGCAAAAGCCCTTCTAACTCACCTGTCCTGCAGAAATGGAGGGTGGGTGGGATTTAGGTCTCAGGCCATAGTTTGCTGATTTCTGGTCCACATGCTGTCGTTAAAGGTCCTGATTACCTCCCCCAGTCAAAGCAAACCCAGTTTCTTTCACTCATGCCTGAAATACCTTCACTGCTGAAGGAGGAAGGCATTGTCCTTCATAAAAGAGGAATAAGACACATCAGAGGGTCTATTTAAAAGTGAAAATATTTTTGAGGGAGATAATACAGCCTCTAAAACTTAAGTGTGGATTAGTACTCACTTTGTAAAACACTCGCCAGTTTGTAAAATGTGCATTACTTCTCTTCTCATGGTAACAGTGAAGTAGATATTTTTAATGTTCTCTTCACAGATGAGGAAAAAGTCCCTTAAAGATGAAGGGACTGCCTTCCCTTCATCTTTAGGAATGTGGTGGCTCATGCCTGTTTTGGGAAGCCAAGGTGGGCGGATCACCTGAGGTCAGCAGTTCGAGACCAGCCTGGCCAACATGGCGAAATCCCGTCTCTACTAAAAATACAAAAATTAGCTGGGTGTGTGCCTGTAATCCCAGCTACTCGGGAGGCTGAGGCAGGAGAATGACTTGAACCCAGGAGGCAGAGGCTGCAGTGAGCTGAGACCACACCATTGCACTCCAGCCTGGGCAACAAGAGTGAAACTGTCCAAAAAATAAAAAAAAGATGACGGGACTGCCTTAGGCAGTGCAAGCAGAGCTGGAAGTTTCTCCAGGTGGGTCAGATGCGCTGCCTACCTATGCTTTTAGAATCTAACAAGCCATTCATTGGCCATCCACGTGTGCCTGGCTAAAGAAGAAAAATACAGGTGAATCAGATACAGCTCCAATCCCAGGGAGCTCTGAGGGCAGTGGGGGAAGTACCTAGTGTTATCGTCAGAGCTTGGCTAGGTGAGAATAGGGTGGTCTGGGGATCTCAGAAGAGGGGGCACTCACCCAACCGGGCTGTGAACTGGGGGCCTTCTTCAGGGACACTCTGCTCCATCAGATGGAGGAGGAGTGGGTTGGCCTGATACTTTTGGTGTCTGGAAATCATGGGAACTTGGGAGGGTGGATTGGAGCCCTTGAGGGGATGCCTTACAAGTTAGTCCATGGTGGCCCAGTTGCCAGGCAACAGAGTTCTCTGGATCAGCTCTGTTTCCTCTGCGTGTAACTTGGATGAGTGTTGAAGGTGGCACACAGAACCTTGTGAAACTGTCAGACTGAGACTTTAAGGTCCATTCAGCCAGTTTGACTGAGGCTGGGGAGGCCTTTGAGAACAAGCTCCCTCTGCTATCTTTCAGGTATAAACAAAGTCTGCATGGTAACTTTGAGTGAGCACACCAGCCGCTTGGTATTTCTGGGATCCCTTGCATGAAATGCGGGCTCCCTAGCATCACCTGTCAGATCTGGTGCTTTTTGTTTCATTAAAAATAAAACAGAAAACCCTCTAACCAATGGCATTAAAGAGCCTCTAGAAAATAACCCTCTGCTTTCTCAGGAAAGACGTCAGTATGTCCATGGCAGGACTGATGAAAGAATTCTTGAAGCAGTGAAGAAAACGGGCCAAGCTTAAGGGAGTTGGCATAAGAAGTGAGAAAAAAATAAATCCAAACCAGAAAACGTGTCTATCTCCAGAAACAATAGTTCTGCTGGCTAACCCCTTAACAGCTGGTCTTGCCTGATTTTCTTTGGCCCAAGTCAGCTAGTCTATAAGAGGAAACAAGACAATCACATACTTTTTCTTCTTGAGCCAGTTAACAAGTAATTATTAAGCCTCCTCAGCATGACCATCACTATGTCATTGGTATTGTGGGGGACTCAAAAGAAGCAAACAACATGATCCAAATGTTTCATCAAGCTCAAGTTCAGCAGAAGGGAAAGGATGCCTAAGTCCTGCTTCAAACAGTGAGACAAGCTAATCAGATGTCCCACTCAAGTTGAGATTGCAAATGCTATAGGAAGAAGAAGGGTCACGGTAGGCTAGGATCTGAAGGAGAAGGAGGGGTTTACTGTTTAGATCTGCAGAGAAAATTAGAAAGGCATTTAAGGAAAGGCAAACAGCAGACAACAAGACACCTCCTCCCCAGGCTAAAGACATTCTCCATTGATGGTCATGCTTCATCATTCACTGAGAAATTAGTCATCCAATCTAAGCTGCTCATCTTTCCTTACCAAACCTTTAAACCTTCTTTTATCTGCATCTGCTATTTCCCCTCTTGTTACAATGGAGGATGCAGCCCTCCTCTTATCTAAAGCCATCCCCTCCCCTCATCCTCAGGATCTTATCCCCTCTTGTTCTTCTCATGGGCATTGCCCTACCAAAGCTATCTCATCCCTTTCAGGCAGCAAAATCCTCTTTCATCTCAGTACATCATTCCCATTAATATACACACACACTCTAGCATCACCCATCCTAAACATAACTCCACCTGACTGCATATTTTCCCTTGTATTAGTCAGCTTTATCCACAATAATGCTACATAATCAATAACCACAGCATCTTAGTGACATACAACTAGCATATGTTTTTGCTTACAGGTTTGTGGGTTGGCTAGAGTTCCACAGATCTAAGCTGGGCTGCAAGTTGTGGGTTGTGTCCCAAGCCTGTGCCACACATCACTCCTTCTCCTTCATCCAGAGGCTACCCAAGACATGTTCTCACAAAGAAAGGAAGGACCACAAGACACCAAGCCCAATCAGGCAAGCACACTTCAAAGTCCTGCTCAGGACATATCTGCATATCACATTGGCTAAGCTTAACATCAGTGAGAAGAGACATAGACTCCTCCCATGGAGATTGAGGGAGACAGAGTACTTGCTGAATAATAATCTAACCTGTTCTTCCATCTTGTGTCCCTTTTTTTCTGTTTCTCTTGATAGCCAGACTTCTAGAAGCAGTTGCCAACACATCATGTCCCCATCATGTTCCTTACCCTTCAATCTCTCTTCATCCCACTTTAGTGGCCTCTGCCGCAATCGCTACACCCGTGCCCCTCTTTTTTCTCTGAGTTTGTTTGGGCTGCTATAACAGAATACCATAGAGTGGGTGGATTATCAACAACAGAAATGTATTTCTCACAGTTCTAGAGGCTGGGAAA
Organism: Colobus angolensis palliatus; assembly: GCF_000951035.1. Classification (NCBI taxonomy): domain Eukaryota; kingdom Metazoa; phylum Chordata; class Mammalia; order Primates; family Cercopithecidae; genus Colobus; species Colobus angolensis. The sequence goes on from NW_012118655.1 coordinate 511,204, forward strand.
TCCTAGATCAAAGCGCCAGTGGATTCTGTATCTGGTCAAAGGTCCACACTCTGGTTCATATACCGCTATCATTGTGCTATGTCCTCACATTGCAGAAAAGGGGCGAGGGTGCTCTCTGGAGTCTCTTTTATACAGGCACTAATCAATCCATAAGGGGTCCGCCATCATGACCTTATCACCTCCCAGAACTGTGTCTTCAAATGCCGTCACATTGGGGTTTAGGTTTCAAAATACGGATTTGGAGGGGACACAAACATTCAGTCTATAGCATCATCTGTATTGCCAAATCCAATGGATGTGTTTTCATCTGAATCTTACCTTCTCCGTCTCTCAATAGCATTCCACACAGTTGGCTGCTCCCTCCTTCTTGAATTATTTTCTCTTGGATTTTATTACTTCACCAGGTCCTGGTTTTCCTCTTTCTTCTCTGGCTTCTCCCAGTCTCTTTCCTTCTCTCCCCAGCTCAGTGGTGGTGTTTCTAAGGACTTGGTCTAGAAGTCTTCCTCTCCTCTCCTCTTGCCTCCCCTTCCTTCCCCTCCCCTCCCCTCTCCTCTCCCCTTTCCTCCCCTCCCTTCCCCTCTCCTCTTTTGTCTCCTCCTGTCCCCTGCCCTCCCCTCAGTAGATCCCCTTACTTTTCAGAATTTGGAATATCTTCTCTCTGTTGACCCCTAAATGTGTATTTCTAGCACAGTTATCTCTGAATTTTAGCCTCCTCTTATATTCAGCTGTGTCAACATTCCCACTTGGATGTCATGCATACTCCTAAACTTAATACTTTCAGACAGAATTGATATTTTTCCTTCTATAATTTGCCCCCTATATCTTCATCCTCACCCATAAATGTCCTTCAACAGCCCACACTGGCATCCTTCTCAGAGCCTTTGTGAAGTTGTGTCTTCTGCCTGGAATGCTTTTTGCCTTCTGCTCCCCACCTGTCCATTCCTTATGGCTGATGCCTTTTCATCTTCTGGGTCATATGGTCAAACGTTACTAACCAGAGAAGCCTTCTACCATTATGTCTAAAAGGCCACATTCCCCGATAGTGCCTCGTTTTTTAGATTGGTCTTGGGTTTTTACCAGTTACCATAATTAAGTGGTTACTTTAAAATTTGTTCTCTTGGATTTTATCTGTCTCCCTAATTAGAATGTATCCATTCTAGCAGGTGCTTGGTAAGTCTTTGTTGAATTTATGACCTTGAAAGTCTTTGTTGAATTTATGACCCCTTGGAGGTTGTCTAGTCTGCTGTTCGCCAATCTGCAGGCTATGAACCCATGGGGGAGTCGTGGAATTATTACCCTGGGTCCAAGAGTCCATAGTACACCAATCATTCCTTAAGTACAGGAGGACTAAATAATAAATCTCACTCATATGTGTACCACTTTTCAAATGATGGGGTTGTAATTAATAAAATATAGATTTATTTGAAGATATTACTAAGTTCACAGGTGCTCTTTATCTTCATGCATTTTCTTAGTTAATGTATGTAAAAGTATACCCTTTTATGGGGTTTTTTCACACTGAAAGGTTGAAAAATTGCTAACATCATTCATATGACTTCTATCTTTACGGTTGTGAAAACCGAGATTCAGGGATGAAGTTACTTGCTCAAGGTCACATTCTTCTGCAGTAGAAATGCCTGGAGCGGGAGGGAAAGGAAAAAGTCAGGGGCCCAGGGAGCTATAAGCTATATAGCCTGGTGATGAGGAGCATGGCTGAGACCAGGCACTGCAGGGACCTGCTCAGCAGGATGGTCCCAAGGCTGGGTGCCTGTGCTGACTTGTGTAATTAAAGGTAGTGACTTCTTAGAGGGTAGCCGCGAGTTGAGTGCTAGCAACTCTATGTGCCTGAAAACCAAGGTTTAGTCCAGAGTAGTGTGTGGCCCAAGTCCAGAGATCTTAGGAGGTAATGAAGACCTAATGGCCGGGGTGGGAAAATGATATGGCTTGACTTTGTCCCCACCCAAATCTCATCTTGAATTGTAGCTCCCATAATCCCCACATGTCATAGGAGGGACCTGGTGGGAGGTGATTGAATCATGGGGTCGGGTTTTCTGGTGCTGTTCTTGTGATAGTGAATGTGTCTCATGAGATCTGATGATATGATAAGGGGCAGTTCCCCTGCACACACACTCTTGCCTGCCACCATGTAAGTCCTGTCCTTGCTCCTCCTTGCCTTCTGCCATGACTGTGAGGCCTCCCCAGCCATGTGGAACTGTGAGTCCAGCAAACCTTTTTCTTTATAAATTACCCAGTGTCTGGTATTTCTTCATAGCAGTATGAAAATGGACTAATACAGGAGGTGATGGTGGCAGAGCACGTGTCACATGTGGAAAATAACTGGGCATCAGTTCAAGAAAGCACAGAGGAGCTGAGGGGTCCCTGCAGGGCACCAAAAGGAAATGAAGAGACTTCTCATGAGCCCACCAGGGTGGAGGGAGATACCGGAGGACATAGAGGTGGTGGAAGTCAGGGATGATAGAGGGGACCAGGTGATACAGGTGGTAGAAGTCAGGGGACTGAGTTTTCCCAGGCGCTGTGGCATGGAACACATCAGTGCCCAGGCCAGGGTGCAGCAGAAGCTGACTTCCCTGCCTACCCCATGTGCCTCCTGCCCTGTGGCCCTGTGTCTTCCTATGATTAACCTTCCCTTGTTGTCATTGACTTGGAGTTGAACTCTTCTGTGGCCATTCTTGGGTGCATCTTTTTAAGGCCCTGAAGGTCATGCTTTAGTACCAGCTCCTCTCTCTCTCTGGAGGCCCTTCTCATTATCCTGATAGCTCTGGGGTGCCCTGATGTCCCTGGTAGTAAATGTGCAAGCCTGCCTTTCTGAATGCCTGGAAGATGAGGGAGTGGGGCATGGAGATTTCGGGTCAGATTTCTAGTTAGACAAATTAGTCTGGCATGGTGAAATGCCACTAATGGGAGAGTCAGATAGCTTTCATTTGGCTTTCCCTGGCAGCTTAGCAAATGTGCCTGAATGATGTTCCCCTGCATGGAGTACTACACTGTATCCCATGCAGTACAAAGCATGCCCCACCCGTTACTTTTTTTTTTTTTTTTAAGATGGAGTCTCACTCTGTCACCCTGGCTGGAGTACAATGGTGTGATCTCGGCACTCACTGCAGCCTCTGCCTCCCAGGTTCAAGCAATTCTGCCTTAGCCTCCTGAGTATCTGGGATTACAGGTGCATGCCACCATGCCTGGTTAATTTTTGTATTTTTAGTAGAGATGGGGTTTCACCATGTTGGCCAGTCTGGTCTTGAACTCCTGACCTCAGGCAATTCACCTGCCTCAGCCTCCCAAAGTGCTGGGATTACAGGCATGAAGCCACTGCACTTGGCCACACACATTACCTTTAATTCTCACACCAGCTATGGGTGAGGCAGGTTAGATGAAGAGACTGAGGTTCAGGGAGGTTAAATGACTTGCATTAGGCTGCTCAGCTACCAAGGAGTAGAGAAACCCATTATTTGTCTTGTTTGAGATGTTTGCACCCATGCTTCCCGTTAGCAGTGTTTCCAAGAATATAGCCCCACTCCATGGCCCAGGCAAGCTGAGCATCAGGTCAGGGCACTGAAGTGCTTTATAAACATCTGGAACTAGACACATGAACTGTAGTGCTTTACATGCCATGCTGGCTGCCTGGTCCAAAAAAGGCTTTCCTCTGGCCTTGAGATCCTTTGTTTCCTGAATCAGCCATCATCACTTCAGTACATGTTCCCAGTCCCTGTCCTGCCCCACGTCTTCAAGATTCCAGCATTACCTCTTCGAGCTTCAGCCAACACACTGAACCATGTATGTAGTGTGTTGTCTTGACCGGCTTACCTCTCTTAGCCTCAGTTTCCACCTCTTTGAGACCGTTTCCTTATCAAGAAAATGGGGGATAATAATACATTGTGTTGAAGATAAAAGGATAAAATTGAAGGAAGTATCCCACATAGTGGCCGGTCCTGATGCTTGTTCAGTATGTGTTAGCTGAGCTGCATTTGTGGAGTGGCTGAGCTGAGATAAACATCCAGGTTCTGACTTTGAATCCAGTGCTCTTTCTCCCTTACTGGGCTATATACAAGCAACCTCTAGATATCATATTCCTAAATCCACCCCCAAATCCCTGAGGAAACTGCGGGATCCCCGGCAGTTCACCAGCCACCCAGCCTTTCACCAGGACTTCTCCGGCTTCTCCTTGCTTTTGCTGTTTTAAGACTTAGCAGCAGCAGCATTACCAGGAGCAGGTGCAAGGTTGTGTAACTGCCCTGTCCTCAGATCACACATAGGGAAGGACTTGGACCTCGGGCTGCCTAGCACAGGGCAGCAGTGCCTGTCCACTGAACCATGACTTCAACACAGTAATTCCTAGCCAGGCACCTACACCTTTCCACAAAGACATGTCCAAGGAGGCAGCAGATCTGATCCCAACCCCACCGCTCAGCTTTCTCAGATACTGTGCATATAGATTGAGTGCTTGCCTTGTGCCAGACTCATGCAGTGGGGCATAGGGTGGAGGTTAAAACTGGGTGAAGGATGGGACCTTTGAGATCAGTTGAAACTCAGTAAACCCAGACATGGCCAGATCCTGCTTCCTCACCCTCCTCCTCCTCCCTCCTTGTTCTGTTTTCTTATTAACTGGAACTAATGGGAGAAAATGATTAGACCAGACAGCTCGTTAATGATTATCGATTCACTACATTCCTTTCACCAGGTGCCTTGAAGGGAAAAGCCAGACCATGATCCTCATACAACAAACTCAGTTATACCTCAAAGAAGGTGTGGTGCTTAGCTTCCTGCTTCCACCCTTCTCTGATCCCCACAGCTAAAGGCACTTAAGGCCATCTACAGGTTCTGACCCAACCCATGCCCTGTCGATCAGGCTGGGTGCATGGCAGGGATAGAATTGTCAACCATTCTAGTTTGCCTGGCTCTTTCTAGTGATAGCACTGGATGCCCCATATCCTGGGAAGCCCTCCAATCCTGGGCAAACTGGACCACTGGATACCCTAGCAGGCTACATTATTATTATTGTTATTATTAATAGTAGTAGATTTCTTTTTTTTTCCTTTTTCTTTTTCTTTTTTTTTTTGAGACGGAGTCATGCTTTGTCACCAGGCTGGAGTGCAGTGGCGTGATCTCGGCTCACTGCAACCTCCGCCTCCCAGGTTCAAGTGATTCTCCTGCCTCAGCTTCCCGAGTAGCTGGAACTACAGGCATGTGCCACCATGCCCAGCTAATTTTTGTCTTTTTAGTAGAGACAGGGTTTCACCGTGTTGGCCAGGATGGTCTCAGTCTCTTGACCTCATGATCTACCCACCTTGGCCTCCCAAGGTGCTGGGATTATAGGCGTGAGCCACTGTGCCCAGCCGATTGCTTTTTTATTATTATTTCTTCCTTTTTATCATCATCATTATCATCAGTAACTAACATTGAACACTTTCCATATGCCAAGACTTATGCCACACACTTACAGTTTTTTATGAGGTAGATAATACCCTTCAGGCAGCAGAGGCAGAGGTTACAGTTAGTTCACCTGATCAACCCTTGCATGATTGCCCTGAATACCTAATTCATGTTTTCAGCTTCGGGTCAGCCTCCTAGTCCTTTGGTTCTAGAAGCTGGCTTTCTCCAGGCATCTGCCTTGTCCTGATCTCTGGCTTTCAGCTCCGTCTGTGACTAAGACCTGCTGACTATTATAGCCTTGGTGATTGAGGCCAGCCTTTTTCCTCACCTCCCGCATCTCAGAGTTCTGCAAGAGACAAGAGTTGCCCTTGAACTGTTTGTGGAGACTTGGCCTTTCTGTCTGATTTCTGGATCCTGAGGCTGCCTTGGCTCCTGCCTGAGGCCAAGTGCCCTGCTTGTTGTGTGTTATCTCTAGCTCAGGAAGCATTCCTCTTCCCTGTTGCTGGGACTGTCTGCAGTCCACTGACTGTCCCAAGACTCTGCCTGATTTCAGGTCCTGGCATCCTTGAGACTGTTGGTCAGTCCCTTATTACGTGTAGTTGGTGCGTGGTTGACCTTACTGGGATTATTTGCAACTAGGTAAGTTTGTAGGAGCCTGTGCTCCCTGCCCTGTTGATGTGACATAGACAGCACCACTCTTTTTATATCAGTCTGAGTATCCTATAACTAGGATGATAAATAGGCTGCTGAAAATAACATCTTGCACTCCAAAGGCACGTATAAATGACTTTTGGATAGGGTGGGCTCGATTAAAATCAAATTGATTCAAATCATGATTTGAATCACTAGTCAGGAAGAGTCGATTAAATCAATATTTTTCCTTCAAAACTGCATTCATTTTTGATACAATTTTAAGGCACAGTCTTCACAACTCTGACAGAGATAGATGTGGTTTTCATTTTTAGAAGTTACATACCATGCATTTTTAAGCTATGATTTATTTTGACATTTCATTGAATCAATTTTGCAGCCACGTCTGAGTCTTGAGTGATGACTTGGTTATTTTATTTACCAAAGCTAATCAAACAAATGTGTATAATTTTCCCAACAAAATAAGCATGTGCACTTTGGAATGTTTAACTATTTTTTGCTATAAGTGTAAAAATGTGTTTTTTGCTGAGATAAATTGGACTGTTTGAGGCAGGTCCAACCCAAAACACTTGTAATATTATATTTTGGAGTTAACTCAGTCTTTACCCTTTCCTTCCTGCTTATTTTTATGTTAGAAAAGAAAGGTAAGCTTTTCAACTTTTGTAGTTCCCAAATGATTTTCAAGTTTAGACTGAATCAGTCTCCTTTGGAAAACATTCTTGTTATGTGTAGAGAAGAAATAGCTGTAATGACAAACTTGATATTTGTCTTCATTATTGCCACGAATCCATATACTTGACTTCTGTCGGCTATTGGAGTGACCTTCACGAGGCCTTATCAGTATCATTCATGATTAACTGAGCTTTACCATATCTGAAAAGATTCTCTTCACTAGGATCCACTGGGTTTTATTTTCGGAAAGTATTCTCACAGCAACAACGTATTTGGAATGAGATATCGTCTTAGATAGGGCTGTGTTAGGGAGAGGCATGCTTCTCTTCCATCAAATTAGCCTCAGAATATTTGGGAGGAACCCCTTACATCTTGAGGCCAAATAACAATCTTGAGTTTATGATTTTATCTCCATCCTTTCTGAGCATGTTTCTGGCTCAGCCCCATGACATCATTTCTTAGAACGTGGCCACATATATTCTGTATCTGCCAGAAAATTAAGTATTTGCATCTTTCAAGCAGAAACAGGCGTCTTCCAGTTTTGTTTTCCTAGGATCTAGAACACAAATGCATTTCCCCCATTCACATAGTTCTAATTGGATAGAATCATAACATTAGGGTTTAATAGAACCCAGTGATTCCCTAGTTCCATCCTCAAACTAACTCTTTCATGTAAAAATGAAGTGACTTTCACAGGTCACAAAGCCTGGGATGAGAAACCATGTCATCTGAGACTCCCAGGACAGGGAGTTTTCTTTAATAAGTCATTCCTGAATTTAGACAGTTTTTTTCTCTTCATCTTCCTCTCTGCAAAGTAGTGATTTGTTTTTAAAGAAAACTGTTCTCCATATACAAACATGTAACTATTACTCATTTACAGCTGACCTTTGCTGGACTTGTACAGGGCTGCACTTAAGAGTCTGAGAATGGAATGGACACCACTTAGTTCTAGCAGGGATGTTAGATTTAGCAAATAAAAATAGAGTACACCCAGTTGAATTGAAATTTCAACCAAACAACAAATAAGTTTAGTATGACTTGTGATATTTGGGACACACTTAAAAATTATTCATCATATATCTAAAATGGAAACTTAACCAGTGTCCTGTATTTTATCTGATAACCTTATTCTCCCCATTATTCAGCGTAATGTGTTTGGTTTGGTTTTTCATCCTTACCTAAGGTGCTGAGTATCATAGTCCAATTTTCAGGTGGCCACACCCACTTGAGTTAATGTTTTCACTGCATATTCTGCTTTTCTTTGACCTGTTTCATTTAAACTCTTTTTGGTCAGCTCTGATTTTGCCCCATGCACTGTTTTCATTGATGTGTTTCACTGCATCCCTTTGAGTGGGCATCCTGATGCCTGCAGGGCTCTTGCCTGCCTAAACCAACCTATTTGGGCACCAGGTTGCAGGGAACTGGCCAAATGCGGGACTGCTGGAAGCCAGAGCAGTTCCCTGAATGTCCAGCTCTTGCCTTCCCTGGGAGCAGCAGGAGGGCCCAGTGCCTGGGAAGTGACCACCAGAGGGAGTAGCTGCAGTAGGGGCTGAGCTACATGAGCCTCCTCTCTGCCCAGAATGGGGGACCAGTGTTGTGTTGCGGGACTGTACCTCACTAAGGAAGCCCGTGGGGTGCTCTTATCTGATACCGCCACTTTGTTAGTGTTGTGCCAGATCCCTTTTAACCTCAACAGGGGTGACACCATGTCCAAGAGGCTGAAGAAGAGACCCAGAGCCAACACATAAGACGTAGGGTTTTATTAACAGGAGGGTAACTTACAGGGAGGTCTGGTGGCAGCAGGCTGGGCAGGAGAATCACAACCACTTACAAAAAGCATGCTGTTCATCTACTGTTTTGACTTAGCACCCTTCCCTTAACAACCTCCACCTGGCAGCCTTCATTTAATCCCAAACACAGGGCCTTGATCACCTGTACAGCCTGAGTTCCTCAGGACAGTCCGAAGGCTCAGCTCTTCCTCTTAGGTAAGGAATGACTCTCTGGGTTGGTCACCCCCAGATTTCTTAGCTCAGAACTCTGAACACACATTCAGGTGCATCTTCCAAACAGGGTCATTCTCAGGGTATGTCCTGATGCTGTCAGGTGGATCTGCCATATAACCAGTGAATGGAAGCCTCACCCAGAAGCCATCATCCCTAGAAGTGTGGCTTCCTAATTGGAGGAGAATCCTTCCTGTCCATCCAACTTCCACACTGATGTGGAGGCTGGGCAATGGCACTGCGTTCAAACAAGCTGGTGGTCACCTATGCCAAATATTGTAATATGCGTTTTCATGTATTTATGTTTTCTAGAATTGAAAATACTTTGCAGCTGACCCCTGAGCCTACCCATTTCATTCTGAATGCAATTTCAGCACCCCAGTGTAGCTCCCCTGCTCTCCCTCCCAGGCATGGAACAGCCATGGCCCAAGATGAGGCATGTCCAGTGAGTCAGAACTGAATTTGTAGTCCTTTGCTCTCCTGGTCCCCAAACCTTAGTTTGCCCTGCTTTCCCCTGCTTTCCTGTGCCTGGGTTCTCCCAGGCCTGTATCTCACCCCTTGCCTTCATCTTGTGTGCCTGTGCTGTTCTCGGATGCTGCCTGCTTGCCTGCTTTTCAGCCTGTAGTCTCACCATGCAATCCAGCTTCTGAATGTTTGCCTTGCCCTGTCCTGAGCATGCGGTGTGGCCCCAGGGCCTGAGAGCCCCCTGGTTCTGGTACTTCTGTAGGGCTAGCCTCAAGACAGCTCACATCAGCCAGGCATAGCGCAGGGTGAATGGGATTGATTTGATCTGGCTCCAGGGAGTGGGAAGAGAAACCTTTAGAAGGCCAAATCAACCTAGGATTGCTTTGATGAAAAATTCAGGCTTAGATCCTTTATTCTATAAGCCACTTAGTTGGCTTTAACTCTGCGGACAATTTTCTGGTAGCCTTTAAAACAATAATAGGGTTTTCTTATCAATCTGTGTTTCTTTAATAAGGGGAAGGCGCATTAAGACGGGGTCGGGGGCCTGACCAGGTGAACTTATGATCGTCTAATGTTATCCAACCTCATTAACATTTTCACAGCCTTGCTAAAACTTGAAAGTTGGCCAGGAGGATCATTACCATTCAAGTTTTCTCCTCCTAATGAGCCTGAACTTTCCCTGCCATAGCTTACGCCTGATACTTTTCAGCTGTTGTCCCTATTGACTAATGAACATAATCGGTCCTGGGCTATTTTCCAGCCTGCTCCTTTTAGAACCCGCACTCTCTCCACTGGAGCCAGTCTCTTCTCAAGTTCACCTTTGCCTCTTTCTATTTTGTCCTGCATTTTCACCTCTGGTACATAGCAATGTCCTCAACTTCTGACTTGAGCTGTTTTCTTCCAACTTGCTCCAGCCTCTTGGCCTGGCCTGGTCTCACTCTTTCGTTAAGCTAGGCTCCACAACTCCATTTTGTAACCTACTATACATTCCTCTGTGGACACAACATGATAAATCTTGATCTGGTGTCTCAGCCAACCCAGAATAGCCTTTTAACCTAGACTGTAACTGAAAAGCTATGCACACGCAATGGTAACTGGGAAGTGATGTGGCTATCTTGCTAATTAAGGAATGACACCCAAAGGTGATAGAATTGAGTGAGAAATGTGTGTATTTTCCTGGTCGTCAGGGAAAAGTTGGTTTAATTAAAGAAAGATAAGGAGGTAAATGAAGATTTCTGGGGATTCTGAAAGGGGACTTCTGGGTACTTTCAATGTCATTACTGAATGATAAAGCTGTTTATCATTTAAAATTTCATTTTGCAACCTAAGCTTTCATTTGCCCTGATAAAGAGACTCATGGATTTATCAGACAAGACTAATATCTTTGGAGGTTTGCAGCAGCAGTGAAGATGGGGAAAGAAATATTTAGAGAGAGGATAAAATATTTCCTGAGGTAATTGAAGGGAAAAGGACAGAAGTTAAAGAGGGAGACAGATGTTAAAATGGAGAGAAGGAAATTGCTGGACATGATAGAAGTTGAGTTGTGAATGGTAAAAGATGGGTGTGTATATTAGATTTCATAAGTTTCTTGAGGAATATAGGTAAAAAGAAATAATGGGAAGACCTATAGCTTGTAACTAAGATGAGATCCTTTAAAATCAGACTGTCCTGCATTGGAATACTCACTTCTGTGACCTTGGGCTTGTCATTTATCCTAACCTCTTTGTACCTGTTTTACTTGTCTGTAAAGTGAGTCTAAAAATGCCCACTGCTTATCACTGTGAGAAACAAATGAGGTGATGTTTGTAATAGCATGGCACATTTTCTGCAGAATGTAATAAACAGAAGCTGCAATTATTACAAGGATTGTTACTAAACTAATATAAATAGCAACAGTAATCATTACTCTTTCTCTACAACATCTACAATCAGTGCTGTTGTCATGAGGGATGGAGTGGCATTGTGCAAAATTCAGCACTTGTATAAGGCCCTGGGAAGCTGAGCATCCCTTACTTTGGGACTTATGATCATCTAGCAATGGTGATCTTAAGTCCTGGTTCATCTTGGCTAGTATGAATTTACACCTGTTGTCCAAGAGCAGTGCCTTTCTTTATTCTTAAAAGTGTTCCAGTTTGGGTGACAAATCATATCATTTCCTACCTTTGATATTTACTGTCTAAATCAATAAGACAGTATTATTGCATTATTCACAATTTCCAATTTTTTCAAATGGATTGAGTTTCTTGAGGCCACTAAATGTATATGTACATGTAAAAAATATATGTATGTATACACACCCCTATCTAGTGCTCCTTTTGCATTTGCAACAGGGATTAAACGGGACTTACCCCGTGGAAATGTTGGTGACCTCATCCTCCAGTGGCCATTTCTGTAGGACCTGTGCCTTGCCACTGTATGCTGATTGATATAGGTTTTTCACAGAAAAGGGATCTCCAGAGGATGGTGGTCTCAGAGGGGGAGTGGAGACAGGAGCAGAGTGGGTTCTGAAGTGTGGCGCCGTGGATGAGACATTGGGTGGCATCCTTGCCTGGCACTTAGGGCTATGTCCTCTTGGGCCAGTCACTGAACTTCTCAGAGCCTTAGTTTATTTGTGCAGAGAATGAGTCATAGAATAGACCTTGAAGACTTGTTAGAAGGATTGTATTGTGTGGCACATGGTGGGTACTCAATAAATGGGAGGAGACTTGAGTAGGACTACTCACTGAATATTCGTGGGCAGCATCATGTCCTGGCCTCCTTCCTACTCAACTCTTTTCTCCAGTTCTTCCAGCTGTTTTCTGTACACAGTGGTTTCCAAGTCTGCTAGTGATCTATGTCTGCTCGAGTTAAGACAGCTTCTGACCAGGTAGATGGATAGGTCGAATCATTCAGTCTAGAAGTATTCATTAAAGTAGGTGTCAGGCACTGTGCTCAGGGAATTCTCTGCCAAACAACCAGATGCAGCCCCTGCTCTTATGGGACTTGGGGCTGTCAGAGCTGTTTGTAGGGTGCTTTAGAGAGATTTCTTTCCCTCACTCACAAATGTGTCTGTAGAACTTGCCAGAGCTGCAGAACCCAGCATGGGGGAAGGGTCTTCTGACAGTGGGCTTTGGACTTCCTGCCTACCTCGAAGTGAAATCATGTTATTGAAATTGAATATGTGTGATTCAGTCATCAATTCAGCAGTGAAAGGAAAAGCAGCAGCCCGGCAGTCCTGGTGGAGTAAATCATCCCATGAGCACAGAGGAGCAGCAGCCCCTAATAGCTCTTGTAAACACGCTGTCACTCTCAGGGCTGGGCGCGGGCCAGCTGAGCCTCTCCCTGCCGGTGCCTCTCTATTTCTCAGAAATGCTGCCATATCCAGCTGTGACACACATTCTGCATCATTCAAGAAACACTTTTCAAGCCGATCTCCATGACACAGAGATTGTTTCTGATTGCTTCCAGATCAATCAACAAACCTTTTAGGAGCAGCTTCTAGGTGGGTGGAGGCTCAAAGATGCATGAGACACATTTGCATATAAAAGATGTGTGCTAGTTTGCTTTTGCTTTGCTCTAAAGGAATACCTGAGACTGGGCACTTTATAAAGGAAAGAGGTTTAATTGGCTCAAGGTTCTGCAGGCTGTATAGGAAGCGTGGTGCTGGCATCTACTTCAGGCAAGGACCTCAGGAAACTTCCAATCATGGCAGAAGGCAAAAGGGAAGCAGGCATCTCACATGGCCAGAGCAGGAGCAAGAGAAGGAAGGGTGTGCCACACGCTTTTAAACAACCAGATCTTGTATAAACTCAGAGCGAGAACTCATTCTCATTTTCACAGGGACAACACCAAGCCATTTGTGAGGGATCCGCTCCCACGACCTAAACACCTCCCACCAGGCCCCACCTCCAACCCTGGGGATTACATTTCAACATGAAATTTGGAGGGGACAAATATCCCAACCATATTAAGGTACATGGACAAAACCACAGTTACATCCTAGATCCTGTTGCCATAGGTTGAGGACAGCATGGCCCCAGTTTTCCTATTCTTCTCAGTATCCACAGCCTTTACAGTTTGAGTCAAGAGAGTCAGTGTCTCTACCTCTTGAGTCTTGAGTGATTTACTTTGGCCAATAGAATATTATAGAAGTGATAATAAGAAAATTCTGAGTCTGGGCTCCAAGAGGGCTTGCATGAGTGTTCTCTCTCCCCCTCCTTCTCTCTTTTTTCTCTCTGTCTCCCTCTTAGACCTCTACCACTGCCTAAGAACAAGTATAGTAGCCACTACTGCAGGATGAAGGATCGTGTGTAGCAGGGCCTAGACTTCCCAGCCGAGACCATCCTGAATCAGTTAGCCCCAGGCAGACCTGTAAGCTGCCCATAGACAGCATGAGCGAGCCCAGCCTGGATCAACCCACCCAGCCCAGGTCAGCAGGATCCCAAGCTTACCCAGAGATGTGAGAAATAAAAAACAGTGGTGGTTTTAAACCAAAAAAAAAAAAAACAAAAAACCCCAAAGATGCACGGGGGCTGTTGAACCCCTGTTGTGTGCCCAGCTCTGCATATGGACTGTCACGGGCACTCACAGCAGCTGCCCCTTGTTAGCTCCATTTCACAGATGAGGAAGCCAAAGCTTGGGATGTCAAGCGACTTCTCCAAGGTCAGGCAGCTCAGAGTTGGACCCATCAGGGCTGGATATGTAGGCTGCATGCTTTGCTTGGCACTGCCTGCTTGGCGCCGTCTCCCGTCACTCTGTGTCCTCTCCTGGGCAGTGAGCTGTAGTCCTCTATTTCCTACTTCCTCTGCACCATGGGGCCATTTCTCATCCACATTTACCTCTTCTAGGTCCTCAACTCACAGGCAGCTGTTGTAAAACCCCATTTAATTACTACTATGCACAGAGAACTCAGGGCCCCAATAAATATGCAGGTAGACAAGTAGCCAGCATGGTCTAAGGCAGAGGCCCTGTGTGGTAATGGAAGGAGAGGCTTCTACTCCTCCCCTTAGCACAGCTGCCACCATCTTCTCTCACCTGGACCATCCAGCAGTCTGTAACGGTGTCCTTTTAGTCTTTTGCCCACACAGGCTAATGGTATTTTAAAATGTGAATCCAAGTCAACCCCCAAGTCACAACCCTCTAGTGGCTGTTTGCCACACTTGGAATAAAATGTACGGTCCTCATCAAGGACTCCAAAGCCACATATGAGCTGGCACCTTCTTCCCTGCCACCCTGACCTCATCTCTTTTCTTCTCTCTCTCACTTTCCTGCCCCAGTCCGACCGGCCCCTAGCTGGTCCTTAAACTTTATGCAGCATGTCTCAGGCCTTTGCAGTTGTTTTCCCTCCGGGAAGCTGCATGATTACCCTATTTAGAGGAGCCCTCCCTTGCATCCTTCCCCAAATGCTGCTCCCCCTCCCTCTTTATTCCCCAAATTTATCATAGTAGAGATAATTTATCGACTGATATGTCCTTCTCTTCCACTAGAATGCAAGCTCCACAAGGGCAAAATCTTCGTTTTTTTGACTCCTCTATTTCCCATGTCTAGAACAATATCTGCATATAGTCAACATGCAACAAATGTTTATATTTAAGTCCCATATTTATAAGTAACATGTTTTGAGTGCATATCATATGCCAGGCATAGGGCAAAGTTATTTCTATTATGTAAACCTCACAAAAATCCAATAGAATGAGTCCCTCTTCATCATATTCCCATTTTGTAGACGAGGACCCTGGAGCACTGACCCTGCATATCTTGCTCAAGATCATGCAGCTGGTTAGTGTTGGAGCTGGGGGTGGTTTGATTCCAGATTGGAAGCCCTTACATACTATCCCAGGTGACCAATTGCTGCCATCACTCAAGCAGTCCGGGGAAGAATTCTCCCTGTAAAGATTGCCTGTGCCCTGAAGCTCCTAGTATTTCCCCTGAACTTCGGTTCTTTGCCTGTTGACATCTTCCGTGCATCTAACACTCAACTGTTTAAGAGCAAAAACCAATTTATTATTATGTGTAAAAAATATAGGGCTCAAAGAAGGCACAAGTAGACAATCAGCAAGCCCAGAGCAAGGCAGAGATGTCACATGTCACAGAAGGAGCACTGCGGTAGGAGTCCTTTTGGACTGAGCCACCCTGTCTGGCACGTCTCTGCTTGGTGGCCTAGTCTGCACAGCTCTCGTCTCTTACCTTCTGTCTAGAAGGCTTTGAGGGAAGTCACTTTGTCCCTGTCCACTGAAATGAGGGATCCTGTAGGAGAGATGCCTATGTCATATTTGGAATTGGACTTAGTTATCCCCTAGGGCTCCTTCAGCTCCAGGAGTTCCAGATTGTAAGGCAGTAAGTCCAGTAAGAGAAAGGCAAAGGAAGGCAGAATTTTCCAAGCAAACCACAGTAAGGGGCTGTGAAACGGAAAGGAAATGAGAGAAGGAAGGACATAGTGCGGAAAGAGGATGAAAGAGAGGAGAGGTCAGGTGAAGGTGAGAATGAAAGAGAGGAAGAAAGCAATGAGGGAACAAAAGCAAAAAAAGAGAGCAAGAGGGAGAAAAATTTTGACCTGTGTATCTCTGCATGTGTGTGTGTGTGTGTGTGTGTGTGTGTGTGTGAGAGAGAGAGAGAGAAAGAGAGAGAGAGAGAGAGAGGAGACATACACACAGTGGAGGAAGTTGACTGGACGCCAGGAAGACAACCAAGCTCCTTCTGCCCTCGCCCTCTACTTCTGTACCCCACAGCAGAGGGAAGATCATGCCTCCAGCCCTTCCATCTTGAAATGCTCCTTTTTGCTCTGGGTTCTCCATGTTCTTCCACGTGTCTCTAGTACGTCTCCCTTTCTGACTCCTCCCCATCCCCTCTTTTCCTTTCTCCCACATGTGAGCGGCCCCCACCCTGCAGCCTCACTGTCTCCTGGACACGATCTCCACTGGTGGTTGCTAAGTCAGCATCTCCAGGCTGCTTTCTGGGTATGTGTCTGCTCATTTGCACGGGGGCCTGCTCTTGGTTTCATGCTGTGTTGTTGCTGTCTTGAAATTCTTAATGACTTTTGAGCATGAAGCCTGCATTTTCATTTTGCACTCAGCCTTATAAACTCTGAAGTCCATCCCGCCCCAGAGCCCAGAAACCCACTGTTGGGTCTGAAGGAACAGAGAGCTGTCAGAATCCAAAGGCAGGGGGTGGTCAGAGGAAGGGAGGCTCAGACGAGAAGGAAGAGCTGCAGAGCAACTTAGAGACAGGGGAGCAGATTCCTGGGACCAGGTGAGCCAGGTCATCAGGCAAGGCAGGAGAGGTAGGCCCAGGACACGCAGTGACAGAACTCACAGTGCCTCCACCACTTTGGGTCTGGCTGTGTGGAGCCCTCTCTGTCTAGGTGGGCAGGGAAAGGGGCTGGAACAGTTGGAGCTGATGTTACTTGACACCAGTTTCTGAATGAAGCTTTTCATCCACCGTTGATTTCAGCTCCTAATTGCTCTCCTCAAAGTCACTGGCTCTCCATTACCCTCTGGATGCTCTGATGTCCTCTGGACTTTGTTCAAAAAAGAGCTGGAAAAGGTCAGGTCCAGGAGGAACTCAGACTCATACTGGGCACATTCTTGGTTGACCCTGGTTCTACTTTCTTTTAAAACAAATTTTTTTTTATTTCCATAAGTTTTGGGGGAGCTGGTGGTATCTGGTTACATGAATAGGTTCTTTAGTGGTGATTTGTGAGTTGTTGGTACACCCGTCACCCAAGCAGTATACACTGAACCCAATTTGTAGTCTTTTATCCCTTCCCCTCTTCCCAGTCTTTCCCCGAGTCCCCAAAGTCCATTGTGTCATTCTTCTGCCTTTGCATCCTTGTAGCTTAGCTCCCATTTATGAGTGAGAACATACGATATTTGGTTTTCCATTCCTGAATTACTTCACTTAGAATGATCCCATGTAATCTACAATCCCACCACCCTGGTTCTACTTTCATTTTCTCCAACCTGAGGAGGCCCTGGTCCCTGTTTGCTAATAGAGACCAGACAGCACTTACTGCTCCTGCAAGCACAGTGCTTGTCCCTCGGTAGGGCCGGTCTCTCTGCATCCTTTAAACATCAAATTACTCAAACTTCCAAATTTTCCATTTTGCAATTGGACAAAGGATTTTGGATCATCCCACCAACGCAATGATTTGGGCATGTGACTACACGCTGGAATTTGGATGAACCTGAAAAAGAATTCAGACTTCAGGAGGCAAGATTTTGCATTAAAATTGGAAGTGCAGTTCACAGCATTGCCCTTGTTTGTTTCGGCTGCGCTGGCTCCTGGCTGTCAGCTGCCTCCCCTTGGGCATGCTGATAAATTGCTCCCGAGCATTTTTCAGGCTGGTAGAAAATGGATGAGTCACAGGGTTTGGGGAGCCTAACTGCAAGCTTGTAAAATGGGCAGGTTTCAGAAGGAGGTGGCGTTCAGGTGAGGGGCACACCCAGCGGTCTCTCAGCATCTCTGTTCCTGAGGACAGGACAGCCTGGGCAAGACCCAGATGGTGTGGCAATATCTAGGTTTCTTTCAGAGGAACAATGGGACCTAAGTGGTCCCCTTTCTAACACCAAAACTGATCCCTTATGTTTATGGGCTCCTTTTGGGAAGCTGGGTGAGTGCCAGGTCCTGACTGAATTTAGGAAGGCACTTTGTGAACGAGTGGATGGCGGAATAGCCCGTGGTCAACCTGGGAAGAAGTCCTTGGTTGAGGGATCCTACTGTATGCCCTGCCATGGGGTAATGAGCTTCCTGGGACATCACTCCAGTGGTGGCTTCTGGCCTCTTCTCTTTTCTCCCAGAGGTACTTGGAAGATGCTTTGTGGGACTCAGAGGATGGGGGTAAGCAGACGCAGGAAGGATTGCAACTTTGCCCCCGGTTGATTAAGCCATCCTCCTCCTCTTCTCTTGGTCCAGGCCAGCTTTGATGCATTTCTTTCCTTCCTGTCTCAGTGCCTGCTTCTCACTGAGCCTGACAGTTCATCACCCCATCGGGATGGAGGAGACAAATGACAGCAGTAACGTGAACTGAGCGGGATTAGATAAAACCAAAGAGCTATCACACACAACAGTGGACAGTCGTTTAAAAGGAAATCCATCTCATTGTTGCCCAAGGCCTCTCAGGAAGAAAAAGACATCTTCCTGTTGAGAGTTCAGCTTTTACTTTTGGGTGTCAAGCCTCCAAGAAGCTCAGGCCCTGCTGCTCCAGGGAGGCTGTGATCCCAGGCTGTGATCCTGGGTTGCCACACTGCGTGTGCTTAAATCCCAGCACTGGCACTCAGGGTCTGCCCGTCCCGGGGTAAGGTATCACATTCAACCTCTCAGAGACTCCATTTCTTCATTTGTAAAATGGGAATTATAACAGTGTTTCCTTCATAGGGCTATTGTGAAGAACTGAGGGAATACAAGCAAAGTGCTTACTACATAACAGGGATGCAATAAATGATAAGTACGGTGATTAGAGGGCAGATTCAGACTGTCTAACCTGTGTGTAGACAAATACACTCTCACAAACACAGAATGTCACCTTCCTTAAGTGGCCTTGTGGTAAATAACAAGAATGTTTAATGCTGTTTCTGAGATCTTGGCCTCCTCCCTGTCCCTCTCTATAGAAGGAAGATAAAGGTGGCAATCCCATCTTTTTATTTTTTAGAACAGCTTTTTTGAGATATAATCTACATACCATACCGTCTACCCATATGACAAGTAAAGATCATCAATGGTTTTAGTGTATTCTCAGGGTTATACAACCAGCACCATAATCTAATTTTAGAACATCTTTGACCTCCAAAAGAAACCCTATACCATTAGCATTCAATTCCCATGCCCCACTCAGCTCCAGGTGACCACTAATCTGCTTTCTGTCTCCACACAGTTGCCTATTCTGGACATTTCATATAAATAGAATCATACAATACGTGGCCTCTTGCGGCTGGCCTCTTTCATTTACCATGATGTTCTCAAGGTTGGTCTATGCCATAGCATGTGCCAGTACTTTGTTCCTTTTTATTAGCAAACAATATTCCATTGTATGGATATGCTGCCTTTGTTTACCCATGCATCAGCTGAGGGATGTTTGTTTTGTGTCTGCTTTATTATTCGTCCTCCAGCCTCACCTTAACCTAGGGGCCCCATTGTTGCCCTGTCTGCTGGGGGCAGTGGTAAGCTGCTGAGTTCAGAAACGTTGTCCCAGAACTGTCTTTAGTGTGGCTTCTTTGCAGGGGGAGGTAGAACAGGAGTAGCTCTGCACTATTCAAAGTGCATTTGCTATTAGTTATGGACCTTTTTTTTTTTTTTTTTTGAGACAGAGTCTTGCTTTGTCACCCAGGCTACAGTAGAGTGACGTGATCTCTGGAGTGCAGTGGTGCAATCTGGGCTCACTGCAACCTTCGCCTGCTGGGTTCAAGCTATTCTGGTGCCTTAGCCTCCCGAGTAGCTGGGATTACAGACATGTACCACCCCACATGGCTAATTTTTGTATTTTTAGTAGAGACGGGATTCCACCACGTTGGCCAGACTGGTCTCAAACTCCTGGCCCCAAGTGATCCACCTGCCTTGGCCTCCCAAAGTACTGGGATTACAGGCGTGAGCCATCACGCCCGGCCAATTATGGCCTTTTTTTTAGTGTACAGCCTTTGCCTTCTCTCAGAAGCAACTGGAAAATGGGGGCCTGCTGGTCTGGGCTCCAGAGTTCTGACCAGTTTCCAGTTTGGGGAGTGAACTTGGAATCCCTTTCTGGGCAGAGCTTGGGGAAAGGAAAAGAATCAGTCTTGAGGCAGGAGGAAGGGGAGGCTCCTGAACTTTGTTTCAGGTACAGAGAAGGAGAGTCAAGGCCCACAGGAAGAAAAAGCAGGTTCCAGAATCAGGGGCCTGTGTCCGCAGCCTTCCTGCCTGCTCCTCCCCGAGATTGTAGGTCACAGGAAGAGTAACAGTGTGCATGCCCAGACTACCTGACTCACCTTCGCCACTGAGTGACATAAGTCCCTGAGCACTTCCGAGCCTTAATCCTTGTCTGGAAAATGGGGTGAGACATGCCCATTTTATAACATTTTAATGAAAATTAAGTGAGCTGATAGTGGTAAAAGCAGAGCACTGTATGGAAGTGACAAAGGTTTATTTTTTGCTGTGCAAGTTGGCTCCAACTCTTAAGTCCTCCCTCTGCTAGAGGGGTAGGCTCTCCTGTCTTTGAAACTGGGTAAACTGAGGCATGGAACGCCACCTCAGTCACAGAGCTACCATGGGCAGAGCCAGGGACCCTGTTTTACAGCAGACCCGATGCCCTGAGCAGACCCTGCTTTTCTGAGCGAGTGCACCTCTGCCCGCACAAAACCCTCCCAGAAGAGGATGCTCAAAGTCTGCAAAGTCTGGGGATGTCATGAAGACAGCCTGAGTCTCTCAGTGACCCCTGTGCCTCTGCACTCAGCACGGTATTCCCACACTCTCAGGGCTTCTCTTGGGGCTCTCATCTTCTCTTTGGCCCCTGTGAGGACATGGATCCCTTGATCCTGGGCTCACTGCATGGCTGAAAGTTCAGAGGTTCCTACTGCCGTTCCTCTCTGCAGCACGGAGCACTGAGACTGACTATGGGAATCTCCTGTTAGGCCCCCTGCCCTTGCCTATGTGACAAATAAGGGGACTAAGGCCAGGGAGGCTGGGTGATGGGGTGAGAGGGCCCGGGGCTGGTGGGAGGTAATGGCAGGGCAGATACGATAGTCCCCGAGGGATGATGGTGCCAAGACTGCTGGGGGAAGGAAAAGGAGACTTTTGGCTGAGGAAGGCTGTCCTGGTCCCACTGTGTCACTGGTGTTACAGAGGGTAGGGAAAGGCTGATGTCCAGGCCCCTGGGCAATGTCGGGGTGAGGTAGGTGGGTGTGCAGCAGCCTGCCCCTGTCCCAGCTTGGCTGGGTCTGGAAATTGCATTTTCCACAGCCTGGGCAGCTTTCCATGTGACTAGATTTCTCCTTTCTATTTCTGGAGGGCAGCCCAGCTCAGGAGGCTGGCATTGTGTGGCACTGTGGGGGCAGGCTGGCCTTGGTTGGGGGTGGGGGGCTCCCAGTGGTGGCAGTGGCGGCCTGGGCAGGCATCTCTGTGCACCTGCAACTGAGCCCTGGGGGCTGCCTGCTCTGTGCTCCGGCTCTTCACAGAAACCAATATTTGCAGCTGGGTTTATCTTTCCACTGGGATCCCGGGGATGATGATGTTTTGGCCGAGATGTACTTCATGTCCAACTCCTGTCAGCATTTCTGAGGGAAGAGTGCTCATTAAAGTCTTCCCTGCACAGCCCCTCCCTGCTCGCTCGGCCTGAGTGACACAAATAAGCCCCTTGTTTCTTTTTCACCAGCAAACCTAGACCCTTAGAGATAGCTGGACACCACTGCCCCCCCACGCCCTTTCACAGCTGCTGGAGTCTCCAGCGGAGCCGATGAGTAACGGCCCTGTCGAGGCCCAGCCTTGCTCCTCTGGCTTCTGACAGGCACCTGGGTGCTCTACAACTGGGAGGCTGCTAGGAATTCTTCAACGGTCTCCCTTAAGGGTAATGCCCTGGCCCCTGGGGGCACCTAAAACTAGCTCAGCTGAGGAGCCAATGCAAAGCATAGAACAGCAGGCACATGCAGAATGGAACCTCCATGGGATGGAAAGGGGCAACAGAGCCATGCAAAACGGCCCTGCTGTGTGTGCCTCCTCCTCTAGGCACCTACAGCTATGATCTCATCTCTCCCATATATCAACCCTGCAGGCAAGGTAAGGTAAGAATCAAGTAAGAATCAGAGAAGTTGAGTCACTTGCTCTAGGTCACACAGCTAGGAAGAGGGTGGGACAGGGACTGGAATCCTGACTTCTCACCGTGCCCTACTGTCCTCCCATGGGTTAAGTTTTTGAATGGTCTCTGGGGGATACTTGGGTAAGTCACAAGGCATGAATATATTCCGAGCTGGAACTCAAACCCAGGTGTGCCTCTTGACTTCTGTCGGGCTCTTCATTCTCCTCGAACACCCAGCAGGAGGGATTTGTAGGAGGGTTAGTTATGGTCTGTCTCAAGGTCAGAGGCTGCCCAGCACGATTTGAATGTGATGCTTTCCATAGTGCTTCAAGCCACACATAACTTTTTCAGTACAGTCTGCAAATCTGAGGCCCTGCCGTACCGTCATCAAGTTGACCCGGCAGGAAGGTGTGCAGCAGCATCCGCCCATTCCAAGGCCCTCCTCTTGGCCTCTTGCTGGCCCTGACTCCCTTCCTCGGCACGATGCCATCTGCTCATCATCTTGTCTGCTCATCTTTGCCAGGCACTAAGCTGCACGCTGTACCTGTAGCATTTAATTTGCTTTAATTCTTACCACTTTCCTGAAAAGTATTCTCCTCATTTTCAGAGATGCAGAAAATGGATCTCTGAGGGCGCTACTGACTTGTTCAAGTTCACATCACTGTTCCATCAGTGGAGTGACTGGGACAGACCCACAGGAGTGCTTTTCTCACTGTCATCTCAGCCCTCAGTAGAGCAGGAGCGAGGAAGCGGGAGGCTTGAAGCAAGAGTGTGAAACATCAGATATCACCTCTGCCCTCAGGGCTCTGGAGACCTTAAGCATCCACATAATGTTTAAAGTAATAAAACAAGATGGATATCTGGGCTGTATATTCTGTGGGTGAACAGAGCTGGGAGGTCTTCTGGGCTGATCTGGAGAGGAGAGACCAGTTTTGGGCCTGCTTCCAGCCACTCCTCCATCTCCCCCACTTTTCATCACCCGAGGAGAAGCTCAGCCAGCCTGAAAGTGTGAGTGCTTCATATGCCGGCAAGGAGGGAGGAGACACATCACTTTAAACATGCGAAGAGTTTTTTTACCACTCTTTCCCTTCTTATCTTTGTTTATTCTGGAGATCAATACAGACAATGGGAAAGTTATTCCCAGGAGAAGACCTGGCTATGTAGTTTTAAAATATACTTATTTCTTCTTCCCCAGTCTCCCTCACCACCCCCTATTGCATTTATTGAGAGCAGAGCCATTTCTGAGAAGTGACATCACGTAGTGGTGTTCGGTTGGTGAGCTCTGACTGCTGGTGTCTATCTCCAGGTGCACTTGTGTCTGGTGAGATCCAATAAGATGATCTCACTTCTGCCAGCCCAGCCGAAAATCAGCGATATATTTGTGTCATATATTTTGGCCTGTGAACATCCAGTCTTGGGTATTCCATAAATTGAATAATCTAAGAGAATTACAATAGATGTTCATTTTCAAATGTTTCCTTCAGTGGAATCCCTTGAGTTAAATTTAGTCCCCAGATATGAACTGGGTAAAAGTGGAGTTCCTTTGGTTTTGGGGGACAGGGTTTGGGACAACACAACCATAGACTCCAGGCCTCTGAGGGAGGTCTGGAAAGCACTGGGGTAGTTGACTGGAAGTCAGTTTCTAGATCTAATATTTTAAAAATTTACCATCTTATATTATTCTCCTCTGTTTTGTGCCTGTGACTGGACTTTCCTGGGAGCCAGTGACAGCTGTGTGGGCAGAGACATTCTTTTACATTTAAGTTGTGTCCCTGCACACAGGAGGAGCACAACAGCAGATTTATACCCAGTTGAATTTCAGTCTCTATCCCTACTCAAATCAAGTGTTTGCAGCAGTTTGTCTGGTAGAGAGAGCCAATAGCCACCAGTCTAGATGTGATGTCTACTCTGCATGCTCATGGAGCCGGCCACGAGCCTTGCTGTCTCTCCTTCTTTGCCATCTGTAAAAGCAAACTCTTTGCCCAACAGGATGAAATCCTCAATTGGAAGTCCCCTCTGTAGGGCTGTCTTCTCAAATCTTTTCCATCCAGGCAAAATTATACCTCTGTACTACCAGGAAGAAATGCAATTAATTTTCAAGAATTTATTGAAACTTACACGAATAATAGACAAGCAGAGAGCCAAATCGTGAGTGAACTCCCATTCAGAATTGTTACAAAGAGAATATACCTCAGAATACAACTTACAAGGGACATTAAGGACCTCTTCTAGGAGAACTACAAACCACTGCGCAAGGAAATAAGAGGACACAAACAAATGGAAAAATATTCCATGCTCATGGATAGGAAGAATCAATATTGTGAAAATGGCGATACTGCCCAAAGTAATTTATAGATTCAATGCAATTCCCATGAAGCTACTATTGATTTTCTTCACAGAATTAGAAAAAACTACTTTAAATTTCATACGGAACCAAAAAAGAGCCCATATAGCCAAATCAATCCTAAGCAAAAAGAACAAAGCTGGAGGCATCACACTACCTGACTTCAAACTATACTACAAGGTTACAGTAACCAAAACAGCATGGGACTGGTACCAAAACAAATATATAGACCAATGGAACAGAGTAGAGGCCACATAAATAACACCAGACATCCACAACCATCTGATCTTTGACAAACCTGACAAAAACAAGCAATGGGGAAAGGATTCCCCATTTGATAAATGGTGCTGGGAAAACTGGCTAGCATATACAGAAAACAGAAACTGGACCCTTTCCTTACACCTTATACAAAAATTAACTCAAGATGGATTAAAGAC
Organism: Colobus angolensis palliatus; assembly: GCF_000951035.1. Lineage (NCBI taxonomy): Eukaryota > Metazoa > Chordata > Mammalia > Primates > Cercopithecidae > Colobus > Colobus angolensis. The sequence continues at coordinate 535,897 of NW_012118655.1, forward strand.
TTAAACATAAAACCCAAAACCATAAAAACCCTAGAAGAAAATCTAGGCAATACCATTCAGGACATAGGTATGGGCAAAGACTTCATGACTAAAACACCAAAAGCAATTGCAACAAAAGCCAAAATTAACAAATAGGATCTAATCAAACTAAAGAGCTTCTGCACAGCAAAAGAAACTATCATCAGAGTGAACAAGCATCCTACAGAATGGGAGAAAATTTTTTCAATCTATCCATCTGACAAAGATCTAATATCGAGAATCTACAAGGAACGTAAGCAAATTTACAAGAGTGAAACCAAACAACCCCATCAAAAAGTGGGTGAAGGACATGAACAGACACTTCTCAAAAGAAGACATTTATGTAGCCAATAGACACATGAAAAAAAGCTCATCATCACTGGTCATTAGAGAAATGCAAATCAAAACCACCATGAGATACCATCTCATTCCAGTTAGAAGGGCAATCATTAAAAGTCATGAAACAACAGATGCTGGAGAGGATGTGGAGAAATAGGAACACTTTACACTGTTGGTGGGAGTGTAAATTAGTTCAACCATTGTGGAAGACAGTGTGATGATTCCTCAAGGATCTAGAACTAGAAATACCATTTGACCCAGCAATCCCATTACTGGGTATATAACCAAAGGATTATAAATCATTCTACTATAAAGACACATGCACATGTATGTTTATTGCAGCACTATTTACAATAGCAAAGACTTGGAACCAACCCAAATGCCCATCAATGATAGACTGGATAAAGAAAATGTGGCACATATATACCACAGAATACTATTAAGCCATAAAATGAATCAGTTCATGTCCTTTGCAAGAACATTGATGAAGCTGGAAACCATAATTCTCAGCAAACTAACACAGGAACGGAAAACCAAACACCATATGTTCTGAGTCATAAGTGGGAGTTGAACAATGAGAACACATGGACACAGGGAGGAGAACCTCACACATTGGGGCCTGTTGGGAGGTGCGGGGCAAAGAGAGGGAGAGCATTAGGACAAATACCTAATGCATGCAGGGCTTAAAACCTACATGATGGGTTGATAGGTGCAGCAAACCACCATGGTACATGTATACCTATGTAACAAACCTGCATGCTCTGCACATGTATCCCAGAACTGAAAGTAAAATTAAAAAAAAAATTAGTATGATTTGATAACAACAACAACAACAACAAGAATTTGTTGAAACTCTCTGTTTTAGGTACTATATTTTAATATAGTGGCACTGTATTTTAATATATTGGCCGGGGTATGAATACATGTAAAGTGTGATCCTGTCTTCAGGGGTTTGTTCAGTGCTCATGGTAGCAGTAGGCACCTGGGGGAGGATGAGAGGGTTAGAAGATGTGCTAATATGCTCTCAGCAGGTGGAGAATAGGCTTCAAGGACTTTATTCTGAAAAGGACAAGGAACTAAGTTTAAAAGATAAGGAATAAAGGGAAGAACATACTAAGCAGGGGAAATAGCATGAGCCAACACTTGCAAGCATTGCTGCGCCTGCCTTTTTTCTTGAGGTTGCACAGTGGTCTGGGGTACTTGGAGTATCAGGTTTCTTAGGGAAAGTACCTGGAGTTGATAGTGGCCACAGAGTTGGGAAACCAAGTAGGAAAGGCCATATGAGCTGCAGGATGATGAGTTTGTTTCCATGAAATTTATGGTCATTGTTCAGTTTTAGGAAGATCACTCTGATGATATTTTAGAGAGTGCATGTTGGAGTGAGGAAAAAGGGGGCTCAGGTGCCTTTGGGAGTGATCATGGGAAGCCAGACTGAGGTGGCATGATTTTATTTTAAATGAGAGAGAGGAAGAGGGTGGATGCCAGAGGTTTTGGAAGTAAAATTAATAAACCTATAACAGATTTGATGGTTGTGAAAGAGAAATTAAGGAAGAGGCCACATTTCTGGTTTGAGAAACTGAATGGAGACAGGAACTTGCTATTGAAATTGGAGTTGGGTGGAGAATGAGCATCTTGGTTATGGGAGGTGGAGATGAGGCTGTAGATGAGTTGTGTTTGAGGCATCTGTAGGTCATCCAAATGGGATGTCTGATAAGGAGTTGAGCTCAGGAAGAAGGCCAGGTTCATGGGTGGTAACTGACTGCCTGGCTGTGGCTGGACAATCCAGGGATCACTTGAATGGCAGAAGAGAAACACCAACAATTAAAAAGGAAAGAGAAGGGAAGATCAGGAATGCAGAAGGAAGAACTGGAGGAAGTCCTGCCTTCTCTTCAAAGCCTCCTAGGAAGAAAGTCTGCCAATCAGAAAGCAGCCTCTGTCAGTCCTGTGGCCATAGAAGCCCATCACACTGCTGTGTCCTGGGGCTTCCCTAGAAAAGTCCTGGTTGGGTGGAGCACTGGCAAGATGAAGGACAATGCAAAAGAGAGCCAGGTGGTTCTGCAGAATTGGCTGTCTTCGGGCCCCTCACTGGCTTCCCTTGGTGAGAGGTGACCTGGTGGGCACCAAGCACCGAAACTAATTGAGAGAGCTGTTTAACTTAAACACATCACCCCAGCTGCGCCGTGGCTGGGCCCCTGGTGTCATGTTGACAGCCGCTAGCCGATTAAAGGTGCAGCTAGACTGGCGAGGCACCATTCTGAGGAGCTGCTATTACAGCATTTAATAGCAGGACTGTAGTTAATGGTTAGCAAATGTTTTATGAACAGGTTCCCCATGCTCTGTGAAGGCTGATTCAGTCTATTCAGAATGGAATTGCCTTCCCCTATTAAGCTTAGGAGTGTATAATCAATTCTTTCCCTCCGCTGAAGGATTTTCCCTGTGGCAGAGTGGGACATTGGCCCTGTTTAAGATAAATAGGGCTTGTTCTGAAGAAAAGTCCTTGGTGGTGGGCTTGTGTGTGTCCAGGGATCTTGTGTGGATTTTTGGCAAAGTGGAGACCAGAGTGACTTGTTTCTTTTGGGTAGAGATAGACAGTCTGGAAAAGCTGAATGGTTATAATAAATTCTGCTCAGCCTGGCAGAGAGAACCCTGACCTAGGACCTCCTTGGTTCTGATCCTAGCTGGGGTACTGGTTTCCTCTTCACCATGGGCAGGCCATGTAACCTTCCTACCTTTGGTCTCGTTACCTGTCAAGTACAGCTAATAACATATTTCTTCCTCTCAGCTGATTGTAGGAATTAATGACTGTGAAACATATCTAGTGCAGGGAGCGGAAAGGGATTGGGATGGTTAAATACTAAACTTTCAAGGAGAGTTGGGAATTCTCATTGAAAGAGTAGGGGAAATATAATTTGGCATTGTTTTAGTCTGCTTGGGCTGCTATAACAAAAGTATAAACTAGGTGGGTTCTAAGCAGCAGAAGTATTGCTCACAGTTATAAAGGCTGGAAAGTCCAAGATCAAGCAGCCAGTGTCTGGTGAGGACCTGCTTTCTGGCTCGTACACAGAGCCTTCTTGCTGTGTCTTCACATGACAGAAGGGGTGAGGGACCTCTCTTGGGTCTCTTTATCATTTTTATTTTTTACTTTTTTAAATACAGTGTCTTGCTGTGTTGCCTAGCTGGAGTGCAGTGGCACAATCATGGCTCACTGTAGCCTCAAACTCCTGGGCTCAAGCAATCCTCCTGCTCAGCCTCTCAAGTAGCTGGACTCAAGGCATGTGCCACCATGCTCAGCTCTCTTGGGCCTCTCTTATAAGGGCACTAATCTTATTCATAATGTTCCTCCCCCATGACCTAAGGCCCTACCTCCTCATACCATCACTTTGGGGGTTAGGATTTCTATATATGAATTTTAGGGGGACACAGATGTTCAGATCATAGTGTCCATTATTCATAAATTTGATATCAAATTGAATTCCTGAGAGTATTTATTCCAGATAAGTAACAGTTTAGGATGGATGCATAAAGCATTAGACTGTTTCTATTCAAAATAGACATGGGCTGTGATTTCTGTTTTTAATTCAAGGAGAACTAATACTGTTTTTTCATTAATGACAAATGGGCAAGGAGGGTGGAGCCACAAGGCTGGCTTACTTTCCTCTATAAAACCAAGGCTTAAGAAATATTGTCCCTGGGGAAATCAGGAGGTTCAGATTTTCAATCCTCCAACTTGTACTTAAACAGATGTTTCTTTTATTTGTGTGCTTTTTACTGAAATTATTTTCACTAAATTACACATTAAGACCACACTCAATGGCTGGTAGGCAGATGACCGTATCTCTTCAGTTTTCTGTTTCTCAGTGAAAGGGTCTCTCTAGCCCGAAACTACTGAAGGGCAGGGTTTTGGTTGAGCCATTTGTATCTGCTATCTTACATCTTCTATTGAAAAAGAATTTGAGATATTGCTTAGAAAACTTGAGAACTCAGCCTGGTTCTGGCATTTGGCAGATAATTGACTTTGAACAAGTCTCGTAATATCTCTGAATTTTGTCTCATCCAAAGAAAAAAAAAATAAGTAGTGTAATAAGGCCCACATTATAATGTTGTAGAGATCTCATGGGACATTGTATATGAAAGCTCTGTGCATGTGCCAGATGTGGAGATTCTTGGCCAGAGTGGAAAAGAAGGTAAAGGAGGAGGAAATCTAGCAGTACTATCTAGTGCCCTGAGCCCACATGGCTTGTCTCTCTCTCCCAAGGCCAACCTGATGATTTCTTCCTTTCTCCTTCTGGGGAGTGGCCCACTGACTGCTGAGTGCTTCTGTGGGCAGAAGTCTTGGAGCCCTTAGTCCACCCAAAGGCCTTCCCTAGATAATTCTGACCCTGCTGGTCAAAGAATGCCCTAGATGTGTTTACTAAGAATAAACTGCAGAGCAGCCTGTCCTCAGAGCCCAGTACCAGCCTGCAATGAAAGCAGACTCACTAAGAACGCCCTCACCAGGCACCCTGCTCCCCCCCTTGACACACACTGTCCCAGGTAATCCTCCCAGCCCAGCCTGCTGGGAGGTGGGTGCCGTGGCTCGCTTTCCATGGGTCAGGAGCTGAGGCTCAGAGAGGTGAAATGACTTGCTCAATGTCATATAGCTAGTGAAGGGTTGTGCCAGTGGGAGCCCTGGCAGGAAACAGCTGGTGCAGGCAGTGGGTGTGAAAGTCCATGGAAGGGACTTTGAAAAGCTCTGTGACAGAGATAAGGGAATATGCTCAGGTACTAACACCAGCAGGAAGCAGTTACCACCTAGGGCTGGGGAGCAGAGCAGGGAATGGTGTTACTGGTGAAGGGAGTCATCCTGGAGCCCTGGCAGAGGGCCTGGACAGGAGCTGTAACTACTGGGGTGTGGTGCTGAGAAGAAGGAGGTGAGGAGTAAATGCCTAGTCTTTCTTTCCTCCCTCCTGAAGGTCTCCTGCAGGTGCCTCCAACCAGCTGAGGCTCAACCCAACCCTAAGCCAGAGAGAGGGCTGAGAGCCCAGGGGATGGGTTAATAGTGCTCAGCTTCCCAGGCTCAGTGAGGGGTGGAAAAGGTCAGAGACAACCTATGGGGGAAGGGGCCAAGGGAGCATAGCCATCATGCAGACCTAAGCCTGACAGTAGACAACATTGGGCCCATTGCCATCTCACTAAGCTGAGTTAGCGTTATCCACTTTCAGATAGAGGGTGGTTGCCAAGTAGTGATTTCAGGCTGGATGAATAAAAACAGAAAAGCACCCGATGATTGTTCCCCCTGGTGACTGTGAGAAGGGCCATTGCCTCTCATGTGGTCCTGGAGCTAGGCCTGGTGCCTCAGCTGCTAAGCTGGGTCTCCCAGGCTTGGCCTAGCTTTACATTTACACAGTGTGGCTGTTGCAAGTATATATATATAATTTCAACTTTTTAGATTCATGGGGCACATGTGCAGGTTTGCTGCATGGAGTATATCGTATGATAGTGAGGTTTGGGATACAAATGATCCCATCACCCAGGTAGTGAGCATAGTACCGAATAGTTAGTTTTCCAACCCTTCTCCCTCTCCCTCCCTCTTCTGTCTAGTAGTCCCCAGTGTCTATTGTTGCCATCTTTATATCCATGAGTACCCAATGTTTAGCTCTCACTTATAAGTGAGAACATGCAGATTTGGTTTTCTGTTCCTGTGTTAATTCACTGAGGTTAATGGCCTCCAGCTGCATCCATGTGGCTGCAAAGGACATGATTTCATTCTTTTTTATGGCTGCATAGTATTCCATAGTATATGTGTACCACATTTTCTTTATCGAATCCATTGTTGATGGGCACCTAAGTTGATTCCATGTGTTTGCTACTGTGTGTAGTGTTGCAAGTATTTTGAAATGTTGTTTTTGTCGTCACTACCTTGAACCTGCAGCAGTTATTGGACCTGCTGCTAGATCTTGTTTAATGCATCAGTGAAGAAACACTTGTATTACTATATCACAAGTTTAAAAAATATGTTGAAATACCCAATTTCAATATGATTTGTTTCCTTTGTAACACTATGCATTTTATTTTTTGCATTTATAAGTGCTATTCTGAGAAGGGATGCATAGGCCTCCCCATGGCAGGCACACACAAGACTCAGAACCCCTGGGCTGATTGATTTTTAGACCCTGGTACATTGACCTGAATCATAGGTACTAGATTGTGGTAAGTGATGGCTCAGTGATCTGGGTCAGAATGTCTGGCCAGGGGCTCCCCATGCCCGGAGGCCAAGGGTCTTGGACCAACCTTCAGGAGTATACCTGCAATGGTTTTTGGCTCTTTCTGCATCTGGATTCACTGATCTAAACACTGATCCTTTCTCATGACCACACTTCTGAGGCAAATGTCCTGAGAAAGGAGAGTAGGGACAGATGAGCCTGAACCTACCAAACGGACTATGGTAAACCAGAAGATGATCACCTTCAACTTGGCATTTTCTCAAAGTGGGATCCACTCATCACCTGCCTACTTCGTTATCACTTGGGAAGCTTCTTAGAATGTGGGCTCCCACAGTGTCACCCTCCGTCCTGCTGAGTCAGCAATTTGGGAATAGGGCCTGGGGATCTGCATTTCATGAGCCTCTTGGGTGACTTGGGGCACACTGATGTTTGAGAACCAGAACCACTGCTGTAGATTCCTTGTGCCCCTGGGACTTTTAATTTGACCTGAAGTCCAAAGTTTTAATTGAATTTTAAACAACATACCTAACTTTCTAAACCAAGTTGCACACTGGTTGGATTGAAAGAATTCAAGTGTGGAGAATCGTTGCTTTTAGCACTGTCTAGGTCTCTTCTTGCTCCTGTCCAGCATAACTAGAGGTCCTCCTGTCAGGCTGAGCTGTGGCTGCTATCCTCTCTGGCTGGGCTTCTTTTCATAAGAGAAATAAAACAGCCAGTCACCATACTAGCAGGGTCTTTCTCCCACTGCCCTGGAAGGCAGGAGAAGTAACGTTTCCACTGTTCAGTCCTTTTCAAGTGGTTACTCTAGGGATCCGTTGCCAAGGACTGGCCAGTGGGGATCCTGTCTCCTTTCAGTGAGTCTGCTCAAAGCCCTCTCCTTATAACAGGGGGCTCCTGCCAGGACCAGGTACCCTAGCTGGATCAGTGGCACAGACACTTGGTAGCAGGGGCACACCAGAGCTCAGAAATTAGATAATAGCATAACAGCCCCTTTGGCCTCTGGTGACTGGAGTCTCAGTTGACCTGAACTGTTCTATTTTTCCCCTGAAGTTTTGCATTCTAAGGCCAGTCATTTGATCAAGTGAAATGACGAGGCTGTGGTTTTATATAACGCCTTTAATTCAAGCGTTTAAAGTGCCATTCAAAGGTCAGAACTTCCAAAGGGATAAGTGCCCATGCCATTTATGTTCTTTAAAATATTAGGATAAATGAAAAAGCAGTATACTGGCGCCCCACTGATGGGTTTACGCTTTCCAGATCTTCATTAGTGCTTCCGAAGATTGCCAGAGTTATATGGATGATCCATTTGAGAGCAGCGAGCCTGCAGATACACAGTATCTGTGCTGCGAATAATAATTCCAGCTTTCGTTTAAATTGCTCCTTCTCTAGAGCATGATTTCTTTTATGAGCAATATTTTTATGGCCTAGTCTCATCCTCCTTTGCTCAGATGGTTTAGTGGGCTGAACTCTGGCCCGGGTTTCCTCTGTATGACTTCAAGACTCAGCCTAGCCACCCAGAAAATAGGAGGCTATTCCCAGTCTCTTCTCTCCCATGAGAACTCTTTAGTTCTTTATATATTTTGCTGCATGGTCTCCTGTGTTGAAAGATGTTACCCACTAAATAAATGGCTCTGATGTTACGATGCTTTTGTTTTTCCACTTTTAATAATCAAAATATATTTTCTAATTAGAGTTTCTGATTAGCATGGGGACCGGTAATGCTGAGTTGATATCATTCCAGTCAAAGGCAAAGAAATGTGACATTTTGTTTCTCCTGTGGGACTTTATCAAGGATAAGCAAACAAATGAAGCCTGTTAGGCTTTGGAATCTATGGAAAATAGCTTGCAGTGACCTGTTATGACATTCAAGGGCCCCTAGAAGTTGGGAACTACAGGGTTAATGTTTTTTCTGTTCATTCACTTGTTTATTCATTTGTGCAGCAAACTTGAATGGGGTAGATGCTGTGCTGGGTGCTGGAGTTGAATGGGATGGACAAGAATCTGCTGTCAGTGGAGGACAGATGAATAAGCAAGAAAAGACCAGGCATGGACAAATGCCATAGTAACAGTAAAACAGGATGTGAGGACGGAGGGACAGGCCACTTTAGATCAGGCAGTTGGGGAAAGAGTCTCAGAGGAAGGGACATTTATGATGAGACTGGAATGACAGGTAGCAGTCAGCCACGCTAAGATCATCATGGATGGCATTGACAGAATGGCCAGAGTAAGCTCACACATATGTAAATGTGATTTCAGTCTTATCGCAAACCACTTTGGAAAAAAATCAGTACGGCCATTAAGCAGACAGCTCACCCCAGGGGATCAAAGCATGTGCTGGACTTCCTCGAAGTGGCCTGTTTACTTTTACTGTCTCCGTAAGTAATGTGTGATCTCCTTGCAGGCAGGGATGCTGACTTGCTCTCCCTGATAGCCACGGAGCGTAATGCAGTGCCTGGCACAGAGGAGGCATGCCTGAGTGAATGACTGAATCAATGAACTGTATGGATTTTCACTTTCCTTGGGTTTTGCATAACTACACTATAGTGGGGTTCTTACCAAACAATGGCAGGGGCTCAAGGGTGTGTACGATCTGGTAAGAGAAGCCCAGAAGGGTCTTACCAGCCTTGATCAGACCTAAATGCTATGATCTAAAGACCAGCATGAGAAGAAAACCTTTAGTCCTCAGTAAAATATGAATGTCCTGCTATGTCTCTGGTTAGAAAGCATGGATGCCGAGGTAGTGAAGAAGCCCATGTAATCAGAAGCTACATATTTGTGGGCTTTGAGCTCCTGGGAAGCAGCAATAGGAGAATCTAGTAATGGAAGCAGGAAACTTGCTTTTTAGTGGTGGCGGGACTGTCCTGGGATTCAGGCTAAAAAATGGAGCAGATGCCGCAGGGGAAGTGCTGGGATTTCTGATGTGGCATGGTCCCTAGCTGCCTTTTTCTTGGCCTTATTTTGAAGAGTGGTTTTGATCAAAAACCAGACTTAGGTAAGATCTGAACCACGGCTATCAGGGTTGGAGCTGGTCAGGACAGGAGGGCATGACAGGGCAGATGAGGAAAGACTGGGATTTGAGAAGAATCCCACTTACTTGGGTGGGGAGTTCATCCAGCTGCAGGTGCTAGTGGGTGAGTTGGCACCTATAAGTTCAGGCATTATAATTGCCTTTAGTCTCGGATCTACCAGATGAAGTGACTGACTACCCCCTGGAGTCAGGGTTCTCTACCTATTATGTTGGGGTACAGACAGTGGATGTGAGGACAGGCAAAGAACCTAGTATGATCAGGCAGGTCCCGGGCCTTGAAGAAGTGCCCAGTGGAACACCAGCACAGGCATATAGGTCCAAAAAATGCCACCCAAGACTAGGGCTTGGGGGCAAGGGAGCTCTTTGGGAGCCTGGGGCTCTGCTTTCGTGTGGGGCCAGAGCTGGTTAAACCCTTTCTGCCTCAGCTTAGGGTTAGGCCGGGCTGAGTGAGTGGCTCCAGCTATGAGGAACTGGGACTAGGCACTCAGAGGCTGGTGACAAGCAAGGACTGATGCTCTAGCCCTCACCGCTGTCCTCCTTTTGAAGGAGGAGGGATACCAGATGAGATATTGGACACCCAGTTCTATTTCGGTTTCAGAGAAACAAATAATTTTTATTACATATCTCAAATATTGCATGAGATGTTTTGTGGTTGATCTGAAATTCAAATTAATTGGGCATCCTTATTTTTATTTGCTAAATCTGGCAGTCCTCACTTGAAGGCAAAAGAAGCTCCCAAAGAGGCCCTGGATTTCTAAAGCGCCTGCCGCCAGTGCCGTCTTGTGCAGTGGAGGCTGACTGAGGCTGGAGTTGCTCTCCCACCTCCCTGAGGATATGTCCCTCCTGGGTCAGTGGTGAGCTGAGGGCAGGAGCTGGAGTGCTGGGCTGCTGCAGTGGGAAGGGGTCTCTTGGCCGAGCAGAGGAAGGATGCCCTGGTACCCTGCAGGAGGCCAGGCTTCCATGAGCAGCAGGCCGCTGCTTTTTGAAAAAGTGTCCCGAGTGTGGGTGGTATCAGCCCTGGACAATACCTAGCTTCCCACTCTGTTTTTTGACCTCTAGGGTATGTTCTAGTGACCCCTAGGATGTGACATCTCAGGTATCATCCACCCAGTTGTAAGAGTCATACATGTTTCTGCCAGGTAAAGGTTCTGTGCTTTGCAGAGCGGGAACGCCGAGGCTCACAGAAGTATAGGGAGACAAGGACTTGGTGCCATGTGGAGCGCTGAGGCTGCAGCTCAGATCTCTGGACCCCTAGGTCAGCTTAGAGTCCACAGGGCAGGGCAGTGTCCTGGGTACTACTTCTGACTTTGCTGCCAAGGACATACAGGTGAAGGGATGCCTCAGGATTATCAGCCTATTCCCGCGGGATGGTCCCGTGGAGCGCCGTCGGGTAGCTCAGCACTCAGTGGGGTATCTCCTTGGCAGGTGGAACATTTGGGTCACCACGGAGGAAATGCTGTCAGCCCAGGGGTCACACAACTGGGGCAGGAAGTTGAGCAACATGTTGTTTTTAAGTTAAAAATGAGTGTTGTGTGGGTGGAGGGGAGGGGGAATGTCCACCAAGCTGTTTCTGAAATCTTTGTCATTTGCTGTCACTTTTGAGTACATGGAAAGACATCCTCTAACTAAGACAGTCAATGTGAAGTCTTCATTTCAGTGATTGAGAGAGGAAGCAGTGGAAGCCCCAGTAAAGGGTGTCCCAGTCCCTGAACCCACAGAGGCAGTCGCAGCAGGGCAGCAGAGAAGGGGCCTCTGACACCTGCCCATGATCACCGGGCCGTCTGCTTCCATGGTGTTAGTCAGGGTTCTTCCAAGAAACAGAGCCAGTATGAGAGAGAGCTGGACTGATTTTAAGGCATTAGCTCATGCAATTGTGGGGACTGGCAACTCTGAAATCCAAAGGTCCGGCCAGCAGGCTGGAAGGGCAGGTGAGAGTTGGTGCAGTCTTGAGCTTGAGATCTGTAGGGCAGGTCCGGCAAGCTGGAAGCTCAGACAGGGGTTCTGTGTTGCAGCCTTGAGGCAAAATTTCTTCTTTGGGAAACCTGACTTTGCTCTTAAGTCTTTAACTGATTGGGTGAGGCCCACCCATATTATGGAGGGTAATCTGCTTGACTCAAAGTCTGCTAATTACGAATGTTAATCACAACTAAGAATGCCTTCACAGCAACATCTAGACTGGTGCTTCACCAAGCAACTGGGCACTGCAGCCTAACCCGGTGGATGCATAACATTCACCATCATGCCTTCCCTCTTCCCTCTGCGCCATCTTGATCTGCTGGATCCGTTACTCCCTGACTATTGCCTTAAGTGAGGAGGGGGCCAAGGAAGGGTGTAATCACATGTGCCCAGAGACAGAAATCTGGGGGTGTTGCAGCTGGCCAGAAGGTTTTCTACCCTGTTCATTTCATTGTCTCCATCCAGCAGACTTTCTTGCCCTGAAGGTAGTTTCTCTGAGGTGGTGCAGCATCTCCTGGCCTGATTCCTTGACTTCGTCTCTGTGGGAAGAGCACCCCTCTCTGTCTCCTGTCCCTTTCCTCTTTAATTATAATTTGGTTGTGACTCGCAGGCTGTCTCTCCAGTGAGGTCCCACACAGGGAAGTTCCCTGTGGGGTGTTGGGCTATCCCCAAATGCCAACAGCTGTCATGGAGAATCCCTCACCTCCAAGAAGGCTGCACATTCGCTACTTGAAAAAAATAAACTTTTTACTTTATAATAATTTTAGAGTTACAGAAACGTTATAAAGAGACTGGGGAGTTTCCACATACCCCTCACCCAGTTGCCCCTGAAGTTGTCATCTTACGTTACTGCAGCACATGGTCACAAGTAAAACACCAGCACAGGTGCCTCACTGTTAACTGAATTCCAGACTTTATTCAGATTTTACTAGTTTTCCCTCCCGATGCCCCTTGCTGTCCCAGAGGCTGATCCAGGTCCCCACGTTGCATTTAGTACTCCTTCCCTTTCAAGGCAGGCTTTGTCTGCCTGCCACTTGCTCCTTCTCACTCTGCCCCTTTCCAGTCCTCCCCCGTCTACGTGATACTGACCGGAAGTTCTTGGTCATGCCTGTCCGTCTGTGTTCAGAGGCCTAATCCAAGGCCCTCTTCCTTCTTACATGCTGGGAAGAAGGGAGCCGTCTCTGCCGCTTGGTAAATATTTTACAACACCTAATGGAATCAAGTTGTTTGCTCTGCAGGAAACAGAAAGACATTAGTTAAGGAAAGTAACAAGCTGGCTGTTGCTGATGCTTCAGGTTTATCGAGAGGCCTGGGAGCGTGAATGGTTTTCGCGTAAGGAGTACTCATGCTGGCCCACAGCTAGAACGTCCCAGAAGTGGTTCACTTCTGCTTTTTCTTGGGGCAGGACTCTGGCCACCGAAGCCCTGAGAGGCCAGGACATGGGAGCCAAGCTCTTCGTGGTCAGAGAGTCTGGGAACCCATGTGTCCCCCTCGCTGCCCATTGTATTCATTTTCTGTTCGTTTGGCCCTCCCACCCCTACCGCCTGGTCCCATACTTTTCCATACTTTGCCCCCCAAGAATTTCATTTCACAGAAGAGTGAAATAAAAATGTTTATTATTTAAACCAAGGCACATAAAGGCTGCCGTAAATTGTTTTGATGCCGTTTACAAGCTGTGTGTTGTAGTAAAGTTTAATGTGAAGTCAGAAGGGAATCAGTGAGGGGAGGCTGAGCAGAATCCCCAATGAAGGGGAGATGGATTTTATAGACCACAAGTTTGTGGTCGGGTCCCCTCCTTCCAGCTGGGCTGCTCATTTGCTGCTCTGAGAGGAGCTGCCTGCCTTGGCGCTTCCTGCTTTTCCCTGTGGCTGCTTCTCCCACCTCCCAGCCTGACATCTCCTCCAACCTCTGACCTCCACTCTCACCCCCTGCCACACACATCATGAGTCTTGGGATTCTCCATGACCTGAGGGCCAGAAAGTGGGCTTCCAGGATGGTTCCGTGCCCTGGCTCAGCAGGCACACTGGCCACTTGCTGCTTCTCTGAGACTCCTAGTGTCCCCCGGTGACCAGGGTGCTAAGCAGCTGAGCCAGCTCAGCTCTGGCTGGGAGCGTTCAGGAGCCCTGAACACGGACTGGACTTTGGAGATGGCTGAGGAGCCTCAGGTCATCTTTCTGGGTAGTCTTGAGCAGAAATCATTCCTGTTTTGGGCATTTAGTAAGTGTGAGCTTGCATGGGATAGCATAGAATTAGCTGAAGACGTAGAGCCCCCCTCTCTGAGAAGGGGAGTCCAAGACAGATGACACCAAAGACAGACAGACAGCCACATCTGTAGTAGGGCAGATGAGGACTGCAAAGAAAGCATGCAAGTGGGTCAAGGTGTTAGGCTGTAGAGAATCGCTAGATAATATATACGTTATGGGAACTTGAGAGACTTGCAAGGCAAGAAAGGGAGGTTTCTGCAGGCAACGTGCTCTCTCCTTCTCATTCACGAGGGAAAGCTGGCTGGACAGGGCAAGGGGGAAGGAACAGAGGTGGAACTGAAGGTTGGAGGGGACATTTGGCCAGTGACGGGTCCCTGTGGGAATGAGCAGGTCAGGCACAGGGCACTGGTTTGAATCCTGATGAGTGGTAGGGAAGTCAAGTTCAGTCCCTGATCTCAAGGATGTGGGGTACTTCTCTGGGATTTGGGATAGGGAGTTGACCTGGCTTCCAATGAAGAGAGCAATGTCAGCAACACAGATCTAGGGGGATCACATAGAGCTCCTGGCACATCATATGGGCAGGGGAGAGAGGTGAGATATGGTTCTGATGGACATCAGAGGGGTGATGGCAGAACTCCACAGAAGGATGCTGACATTGCTGCTGCAGGGAGGCAGGGGGGGCAGGAGTAGGGGTAGGGAGGCAGTCTCAGGGCCTAGTTATCTTCAGCGCTCTCTTATTTTTGCTCTTATCCATTCAGTGCTTTAACTTCCAGAGAAAGGTGTTTCCCAGCCTTAGGCTTTTAGGCTGGGTCTTGCAACCCCGCTGGGGCTCTCTGCTAATAAAGAAGTATATCCCTGCCTTCCTTTTGCTGAACTCCCTGATCAGGCTCCTCATGGGGAGAAGTGGCTGGTGCACATTTAGGCATTTCTGTGTCCCCTGTTCAAAAGTCATAGAGCCCGCAGGGCCCCAAGTCTTCAGTTCCTAACAGAAAGTAAGCAAAAAGATCAATATGGGCTTCCTGTCCCCATACCCCCAATCCTGGTATGGGCAAAACATATACCTGGTGGTCCTTGCAGGTGATGAGGTTATCCCTGATTCTGCACGTCCCTCTCTGGCCTCAGGGCAAATGGTTTCATGGCCCTCGGGTCTGGCCCTTTTCACTCAGAGTGGTGGGAGCTGGTTCTTGGGCATTTGGAGGCATCTCACATGCTCAGCAGCTTTGGATTAAAATGTTCTAAATCTTATGGACCCTAAGCTGGAGCCCCAGGGGGTTGGTGCTTGGCTGCAAGCCAATGCTGCTCTGGACAGGCTGGGTACCGGCATTGAAATGAGCTGGAGTTGAAGGAAGGTGGGCCAGCTTCGGTGCCCACCCCATAGCTCCTGGTGTGTGCTATTCCCTTTGTGGTTGTGGCTGGGAAGAAGACTCCATCACAACCTGTCCCTTTAGGCACAGGACTCATTTGCAGAGCTGGTGAAAATGCAGATTCCAGGACCTGCTTGCAGAGTTTATGATTCAGTACATCCTGGGTATGGCTCAGGAATCCACGTCTTGAAAATACTCTCCTGGGCCATCCCGATGTGCAGTTACATTTGAGAAACCTTGCCCCAGTATACCTCCTTTTCTAGAAAGGAACCCCTCAAGCTCACTAGCTCAGGGTCTCATGACTTTGGGTCTGAAAGGGAGACTAGGAAATGCCTTGGGGCCTAAGAAATGTTGCTTGTAGTGTCCATCATCTCTCAGAGTACAGGGTCCTCAGAAAGAACCAATTCTGAAGCTGTTTAGGGCCCAGAGAGTAGCTCCAAATGGGAATCTGTGGCCCTGGGATGCCCTGTCTTTTGGTAAAGTTGTAAGGTAGGCAGCCACATGAGGATGATGAGAGCATCTGGGGCTTGGGATGAATTAGGATTCTCCCAGCAGGATAACCCACTTCCTCAGGAATGATGCCACACCACAGAAAAGCCTGGCACACGGGCCACTCGCAGAGATCATGTCAGGGGTTTCCTACTTCCCTTCCCACCATACCTTGCTGGGTCTGATTGGGAGTGGGGGCAGGGCTACAGGTGAGGCTTCCTGGACCCCCTGTTCTCAACCACCTGCTGTCACAGAGCCCTGCTCTGTGTTCTCCTAGAGGAGCATGCATTTCCCTACTAATCACTGCTGTTAGGCAACCTGTGTTCTTCAGGGTTCTGCGGGGAAGGTGATCTATGCTGTGAGATTGCACCCTACACAAAGAAGGTTCTACTTCCAGCCAAGTCACTTCTTGGCATTTGAACCCACGTGAGGAGTTCAACTGCCTGGAACCTTAGTTTCTTCACCTGTAAAAGGAGATTTTGATTTCTGTGTTGCCTCGGTTGTAGGAACATTTCAAAGACTGAATGAGCTGATAGATGCGAGAATATCTTGCAAATTCTAAAGCAAGGTCCATGAACTTGAAATGAGTGATATAAATGAGTGAGCCAGGCAATGAAGAATGGTGGGCACTGGGGAGACCTGGAAAACAAAATTAGATTTGATTTAAAAAAATACTATTATTCCTGATAACTCACACCTATGGGCCAAATTTAGCCAGTAGGTCATTAACCTCTACTGCAAACTATTGTTCAAGAGCCAGGTAGTTATCATAAGTTTCCATACTATGTTCATCAACTATAATATAGCAATGTGTTATAGTATTTTGTGCCTGGATATATATATATATGTGTGTGTAGTACTTTAAGAATATGGGTTCCAGGCCAGGTGCGGTGGCTTACGCCTGTAATCCCAGCACTTTGGGAGGCCGAGGCAGGCGGATCATGAGGTCAGGAGATTGAGACCATTCTGGCTAACACGGTGAAACCCCATCTCTACTAAAAATACAAAAAAATTAGCTAGACATGGTGGCACGCACCTGTAGTCCCAGCTACTCGGGAGGCTGAGGCAGGATAATCCCTTGAACCCAGGAAGTGGAGATTGCAGTGAGCCGAGATTGTGCCACTGCACTCCAGCCTGGGCAACAAGAGTGAGACTCTGTCTCAAAAAAAAAAAAAAAAAAAAACAATATGGGTTCCAGAGTCAGCCTACTTAGGTTCTAACCCCATCTCTGATACTTGGGCACATTTAAACTTCTATTCTCATTTTTTTTCTTTCTTATGTGTAAAATATGGATAGTAACAGCACCTACCTCATTGGAATCCTGTGAGGACTGAATGAGATAATCCAAGAAAAGTGATTAGCACAATGGCTGCTTATAACTTAATTTGTTCAATGAAAGTTTAATATTATAATTTTTGTTGTTACTCTTCTCTACTTTATTCCACAAAGGATTGGAGTGGCCTATGCAGCAGTGGAAACAGGATGATAGTATAGAATAAGAGATACAGGTAAAAAAGAGTAGGAACTTAAGAGCAAATGGAGATGACCACAGAGGTTTCATGTGGTTCCTGTTGTAAAATTTTACATTTTACTTTAAGCTTCCTGATAACCTCAGGAGACAGGAAGAAATGGCCATTTAAAATCGGCTTATCAAGGCCAGGCATGGTGGCTCACGCCTGTAATCCCAGCACTTTGGGAGGCTGAGGCGGGCAGATCACTTGAGGTCAGAAGTTCGAGACCAGCCTGGCCAACGTGGCAAAACCCTATCTCTACAAAAAAATACAAAAATTAGCCAGATCTGGTGGCAGATGCCTGTAATCCCAGCTATTTGGGAGGCTGAAGCAGGAGAATTGCTTGAACCCAGGAGGTGGAGGTTGCAGTGAGCCGAGGTTGAGCCACTGAACTCCAGTGTGGGCGACAGAGTGAGACTCTTTCTCAAATAAATAAATAAAAAAAAGTAAAATAAAATCAACATATGAAAATGGGGGAGGGGTCATGGAAGTTCCTCCTGGGTCCATCCTTATCTTTTGTCCGAGAAAAGAAGTCAAAAAGACTTTGATCCTTGATTAATGGGCTGTGTGTGTACCTGGATACCTCAGTGTGTGGATGTTAGAGACCAGTGTTTCCTCTTTTGGCATGTCTGAGCTCAGCTTGGCACCATAATTATTAAACCTCAGCTGGTCTCTTGATTCTGGCACATGTGGAAATTGCTAGGCCTCTGAAGTTCAAGGTTTGGGCCAGTTTTTTCATCTTCCTGAACACCCTGGATCATGGATGCTGCTCACATCTTTCAGTAGTCTCATCCCTGCCTGCACCTTATACCTAACCCCCTCCCTGAGCAGCCTGGTCGTTCTTCTCTACCCCTCATGCACGTGTCTCCTGACATCTGACCTCTGCCTCCACCTCCCCTCTTGAAGTCTTTTCTGAAGGGTTCCCAGACAGTGCTTTCCTGTGAACGTAGCTGGTTTGAATTCCCAATACCTGATGGATCTGCTACCCTACATATATAATATATATATGTTATTTTTTTTTTTTGAGATGGAGTCTCACTCTGTTGCCCAGGCTGGAGTGCAGTGGTACAATCTTGGCTTGCTGCAACCTCCACCTCCCATGCCCAAGCGATCCTCCCACCTCAGCCTCCTGAGTAGCTGGGACTACAAGTGTGCACCACTAATGTTTGTATTTTTGTAGAGATGAAATTTCACCATGTTGCCCAGGCTAGTTCTGAAGTCCTGGACTCAAGCAATCCACCCACTTCAGCCTCCCAAAGTGCTGGGGTTATAGGCATGAGTCACCGCACCCGTAGTATAGCTGCTACCCTATACTTCTGTCTATCCAAAAGCACTTGGAATCAAGTGTAGCCAGTATGTAATTTCTAGAAGAATCTTTTCTAGTTTGTGCTCTGTTAATAGGGGGTATTGAAGTACAAGTTCCTAGAGTAGAGAGACTTCACATCTGTTTATCTTGCTCTGAATTACATCCTAGGCACAGAGGATACTTAATAAATCAATGTCCCCGTGAAGATGGTGGTGGTGTCAGTAAATGATAACAATCGAGAATCCAAGAGGAAAACATTACTTGCTTTGAATGCGAACCTTGGTTTTCAGGGAAAGAAAGCTCTATCCTATGTGTTTATTTTAAGAGGGCAGTGTGTTGAGTTTGCAAACACAATGAGACTGCCCGGGTAAGATGAGTGGTGTATTATTTTACTGCTGTGTCCTTCCAAATATTTCTGGGAACTCTGATGTGTCAGGACAAAAGGCCTGTCTTTCTATAACAACCTGTGGCTTTGAAAGTCTTCCTAATGGGAACATGAAGAAACAATTACATGAAAAAGTTGATCTTTGGATGGTTAAAGGGTCTTCTAATAAAATATGTTGCTAGTCCTTCACTGTGCCTTGACAGAGTACAGTCCATGAAGTTGGCAGTCTGCAAACTTGACAACAGCACAGAGGGTGGGGCCTTCCAGTGCTGGTTTCTGGGAGCACTCTGTAACTGCATGGCCATTCCCTGGTCATCCTTTATTCTTGCCCACTCCACCACTGATTCCATCATTGTTGTATCTATGATTCCACTGTACCTTGTATGGATATCTGCTGTCATATTGTATTTTCATTATTTACAGATCATTCTGTCTGGACTGTGGGAAGGACCAGTATGGTGTGCTATCTTAATCATCTTTATATGCACAGGACCTAGTAGGTAACAGGCCCTCAATATATACTTGTTGAATGAATTAAATAATCTATGGAAAAGCACTAAAAAAAATCACCTGATCCATCCCTTCCTTGTAATGTGGAGGATCCTAGAGAGTCTTAATATCTTGTCTGGAGCCCCACAGCCAGACCGTGGCCCCTGCGGGGACCAGATCCATTGCCTCCCATGTTCAAGCACACTGTTTTTGGCTGGAGTCCTTGAGCTGTGGATTTTCCCTTCTTGTTTGTCTACACTGTTTCTTCTTCACTCATTCATTAATTCATTCCTACCTTATTTATTGAGGAACTACTATGGACAATACAAAGTAAAACAAATTTTAAAACCCCACTCATTTTTATTTTAGCAAGGGAGGATAGCCAATAAATAAGCATAGTTAATAAGGTAAGTCAGAAAAAGGTAAACATAAAAAAGTAAGAAAGAAAAAGAACATGGACTGGGGGAATATTGAGGCAGGAGCAGGCTGCAGCATTACAGGGGGTGAGTGAGAAAGTGAGATTTGAGCACTTACTTAAGGAGGTGAGGGACTTAGTTTTGCAGGTATCTGGGAGATATATGCTCCAGGCAGAGAAAACTAAAGCAGAGGCTCCAAGGTAAGAGTGTTTGGAGCATCTGATGAACAGCAAGGGTCAGGTATAGCCAGAGTGGAGTGTGCTGAGATTAGGAGAAAGGGGAGAAGTAGGAGGTGAGGTGAGACAGGTGACCGTGGCCATATCCAGCATGGCTTTGTAAGCTGTAAAAGGGACTTTGGCTTAGGTTCAGAAGGAAATGAGGAGCCATTCAAGGGTTTTGAGGAAAGGAATGACATGATCTGAGTTATTTTAGAAAGGACCATTCTAACTGTTGTATTGCAAATAGACTTTGGGAGAGCACAGGAGGAAGGAGGGATACCTATTAGTAAGCTATTAAATAATCCAGTCCTGAGACGATGGAGGCTGGAACCAAGGTGGTAGCAGCAGTGAAGGTGGCAAGAAGAGTCAGATACTGGATATGCTTTGAAACAAGAACCAGTGCGATTTCCTGATGGATTGGATACGGAGAGTAAGGAGGAGGAAGGGAGTGAAGACTACCCCAAGGTTTTCATCCCAACAGATGGATGGATGGAGTTGCCATCAATGGAGATGGACCAGGCTGTGGGTGGAGCTGGATTCCCCACCTCCCGTCCAGGTGTAGTTTCATCCCAGGAATGAAAGAGGAGCAGGGAGTCTATGGGAGGCTTCCCATTCCAGGGAGACTGCAGACCCCACACTATGTCTGAGCCTCCTTTTTTCTTCACCAATTCAGATATCATCCCATCAGTATTCCCTTTATGATTCATCACTTCCTTCATGGCACCCACCTCGATTAACTTTACCTGGCTCAGGCCTCCCAGTTCATTCCATATTCATACATAGATGTGCTTTACTTAACACAATAGATGAGTTTTTGAAAAGAGAGGTGTAAGTCACCTTTAAAAAAAATAGTGAAGCCTATTTTATATTTACCAGGGGAGCTAACTATTTAAAGTACCCTATTATTAATGCTTTTTTCAGGTGAAGAATCCTTTTGCTGGGTGACTATGGATCTCCATTAATTTATCAGTTTTGAGAGATCAGGTTAGAATATATAAAACTGAGTGCACACTTATATAACATGTCTCTCTGTATGTGATATCTGCTAAGCATCTCATCAGAGTTCAGGACATTAGGTTCAGGACATTTTATCCTGAGCTCATCATTTTTTCCCTAAATCCTCTTCTTCCT
Source organism: Colobus angolensis palliatus (assembly GCF_000951035.1). Classification (NCBI taxonomy): domain Eukaryota; kingdom Metazoa; phylum Chordata; class Mammalia; order Primates; family Cercopithecidae; genus Colobus; species Colobus angolensis. The sequence goes on from NW_012118655.1 coordinate 556,954, forward strand.
GTACTCTCTGTTTTACCCAGGCCTGAAACGTCAGGTTTCTGCCTTGATATTTGCCCTCTTCATTGTCCCCTCATCTTGGCTCTGCTTCACATCTGTGAATGTTCTCACATCTCCAGTATTCGCTCTGAGACCCTCTGCCTCTATTATAGTTCAGGTGCCCAGGACATTGCAATGGGCTTCTTAAATTTTCTCCCATGACTATTTTTCCATCTTTTCAAATGCATATTCCCACATTCAGCAATTCAAGGAAACCCCCAAGAGCATGGTTCTTATCATTCCCCTCCCTGCTCACCTTCTTCCCATCATCTTGCCTCTAGTTCACAATCTGAATGCCGTAGCATGGGATCTCAAGCCCTGCCTGCGACCAATGCATGCACCTCTCTGACATCATCATCACTAGGAGGATTCATACATCCTCATGCACCATGAGGGACAGCCATGATGAAACTTTTACTCTACCCCTGCAGCCCTGAGTGTGACAGATAGGACCCCGTATCTTCACCTCTCCTGGCCTGCAGTGCCCTTCAGACCACCTCATTCTGCTCAAATTCTGTCCATCTTTCCAAGACCAACCCAAGCACCTCATCTTCTTTGGAGCCTTCTCTTTCTTCAGGCAGAAATAAACTCTCCTTCTATAGTACTTTAGGCAAATCATTTTTATAACACATATCCCTTTTCTGGCATATTATTATTCCCCTTCTCATATCTCCCTCACCAATCTGTACTCTTCTTGCCCCTGGGTGCTATCTTAATCCTCTCCTTTATCTTTTTGCCTTCTAGCATCTGCAGTGAGTACTTAATAAAAATGTGCCAATGGCTGTATGAATGTCCCTGTCCTCATTGATGTTTTATTATTGACACATGCTATGCTGAATTGTAAGCTTTGTGAGGTCTGGAGCTGTCTCTTTGGCTTTCTTACCTCCATCCCTTCCCATACAGTCCCCACAGATGGTGTCTATTGTGCTAATGCTGAATTCTCCAGTAGCCCTTGTGTGTTCAAGGTTACAGGACCCTGATGTTGGATACACAGCAAATTGGGAATTCATCCCAGGCACTCTGGCTTTGGGTTTGTTTATTGTTTCATTCATTTATTTATAGCCCATGTGGTGGGCATGAATTTCAGGCCACAACAGTAGGGAGCAAGAAATGTCACATTTCTTTATTTCTCTAAATCAAATTAATCGGTGCTAAGCTTCCACCCGCAGGGCTAGCAGGAAATTCAGCCTGTATTTTGAGAGTCCTCCCATTCACCTAGGATTTTACAAAAGCCTCAGGGATTCTCATCAGTTCTGAAGAGTTGAGGAAGAGCTCTTTGGGTTGAGGATCACACTGGTCATCTCCTAGCCCATGTGGTCTGCAATCCAGTGGTTTCCTCTGTTTCCATGTTAAGAGAGCTTGAGAGCTCAGGCTGGGAGCATCTAGTCCCTTCTGAGATTCCTCAGAGTTCCAGAGCCCTGTGAGAAGAGCCCCAGCCTCCACCACTCACGGTACCTACCCCTTCTCAGTCTCAGGAATTCTTCTCAAGACCTACTCCCTCCTTGAGTTGATTTCGTCCCACTTCGAGGCTGGATGAGGCTGTCTTTTAGCATCCAGCAGCTTCTGCCTTTAGCCAGACAAACTGATATTAACCTCTGAGGCTAAAAGATATACAGCTCTCTAGACAAGGGAAGGAAAATACCTCTTGTTCCTTTTAGCCTCTTTCAGCAATGTAAAACAAAAACAAAACTCAAGAACAAAAAAACCCCAAAACATTACTCTTACTATCTGAATTGTTTTTCTGTCATATGTCTCAATAAAGTGATTTATAGTGAGTACATTTGTCATAAATTTATGACAGTATAGCAATAGAAATAAACAGTTTGTTCCAAGAAAAAGTATGGATAGTTTTGGGTTTAGAAAAGAACCCAAAATTCCATTAACTATACTTGTTGTAGTTAAGCTTTATGTTTGTCTCTAAGCTTCCTGGTAGCCAAAGTGAAAAGGGAGATGTGGTTTCATGACTCTCTTATTAGAAAGGGAGAAACAATCCATTTCTCAAAATAAGCACAGTTTTCTTATTACTTGGTTCTAAATACATTTCTCATGTGACGTTTATAAAGTAGATTAGGAGCATAAAGTCTTCTGCAAAATCCTTAGACTATTGCATGAAGATCTCTTCTTCTTACGGCTTGTGCCTCCTGATAACACCTTAGGAGGGTAAGTGTGCCTGTGGGCCTGCACATTCTTTGAAGTTACCCTCCTGTGTTTCATGAATAATGTAGAACTAAAGAAAAAAAGAAGAGATCTTCTAATATGGACTCTTCTCCCTTCATAGATGACAGGACTGGGAAAATAGACCTGAGGTTCTATCAGTGGTTGAGGGAACATATGAGGAAGAGCGTATTGGACCCTCAGTGAGGACAGTGAGAACTGATTGGCCACTGGATGGAAAATATGAGATTGTGGGAAATAGAGGAATATGTGTGAGATTGGTAAGCAGGCCCGATTCAAGTCTTAGAGTGAGTCTTTACAGACTGTGAGAACTTGGACAAGTCATTTAGTTTCCTCATCTGTAAAATTAAGACAGTATTATCTACCTCAATGGTTTTTTTGTGCACTAAAAAGGTTCTCTGCAAACTGAGAATTGCTAAGGAAATGCTGCTCATTATCATTGTTGTTACCAGTTGTAGTTGTAAAAATTAAGCATTCCAGGCAGCAAAACAGCATGAAAGGAATCTTGGCAAAGAATGAACAAACCATATTCAAAAGTCAGTGATTGAAACACTTCCAGAATGACAGAGTGGGTACCTCCAAAAAAACCATGTCTCCATAAAAGCAATGAGAACACTGGCAAAAATTGTCAAAATCAATGTTTTTTTTTTAGAAATTAACCAAAGACTTGAAACAATCCAGGGAGCGTTTGTTTAAGAAAGATGGCTGAATCGGCGGAGCATGGTGGCTCACGCCTGTAATCCCAGCACTCGAAGGCTGAGGCGGGTGGATTGCTTGAGGCCAGGAGTTCGAGACTAGCCTGGCCAACATGGCAAAACCCCATCTCTACAAAAAAAATACAAAAATTAGCGGGGCATAGTGGCACACATCTGTAGTCCCAGTCACTTGGGAGACCGAGGCATGAGAATCTCTTGAACCCAGTAGGCAGAGGTTGCAGTGAGCCGAGATTGCCCCACTGCACTCCAGCCTGGGCAACACAGCGAGACTCTGTCTCAAAAAGAAAAATGCTGAATCTCACTAAGAATAAAGAGCTTCATGGGATTTTTAGCTTGCCCTATTCCCATTCACCTCTGCTCAGCTCTGCAGTAGTCTTAAAAACCAACAGCCTCACAACCACAATAGCTGTGAAAATCAGCAGGCTAGCAGCCACTAGAGGGGCAGAATGGAGTTGGAACACCCACTCTCCCCCTCCCTGCTGCCAACCCCAAACTCCATCTCCAGAGAGTTATTACTATATGACCTGTCTGGTAACTCCCTGGAGATGCCCCATTCTTAGGGCTTCTCTTTATTTTACCAGGCTCAAGGCTTACTGAGTTCATACAGCCCTATCACTATGGCATTTGTCAAAAATATCAATGGTAATGCTGGATGCAGTGGCTCACACCTGTAAGCCCAGCACTTTGAGAGGCTGAGGCAGGTGGATTGCTGGAGGCCAGGCATTTGAGACCAGCCTGGCCAACATCGCGAAACCCTGTTTCTACTAAAAATACAAAAATTAGCTGGACGTGGTGCATGTGCCTGTAATCTCAGCTTCTTGGGAGGCTGAGGCAGGAGAATCGCTTGAACCTGGGAGGCGGGGGTTGCAGGAAGCTGAGATCGACCCATTGCCCTCCAGCCTGGGTGACAGAGAACGAGACTCCATCTCAAATATATATATATATGTATATATATGTGTATATATATGGCAAATAAAGGACTGACCAAAATAATTAAAAGAAAAATCTGGAGAATGAGATGCCACAGGGGCTTTTAAAAGCTTTGAAAAATTTCTAAGCATCTAGAATGCCATGCGCACAAGTAGGACTGTGCACATGCCCAGGAAAACCCTAAGAAGGATCTAATATTTAACCTTTGGCTGATTTTGAGGCTATGAAAACAGGAAGTGAAGAATGAGGCAGAGTTGTAAACAGCTAGTGTTGAAGGTGTACTCCAACACACACACACAGAGCCTCTCAGTGAAGTCTGGGAGACATATTGATTCAAAACATTTGTGGAAATCCCTTTTCAATCAAGGCTTCAGTGACTGCACTGATGAAGAATATAGACTTTATAGAATTAGTTCAGGAGAGTCACTAAACCACAAGCAGCAGTAACAGCAGCAGCAACCACAAATAGTAGCAAAAACACACCCTGGGGAAAGACTTCCATAGTTTCCACATTATATCCATTGAAATGTTTAATTTTAAACAACAACAAATGAAATGAAGAGATATGCAAAAGTATAGGAAAGCATGACTCCTACAAAGAGGGGAATAATGCAGTCAATAGAAACTGTCCATCTGAAAGCTTACACTTTCGATTTACTAAACACAGACTTTAAAATCTGCTACTTAATATATGTTCAAATAACTAAAGGAAGTCATGTGTAGAAAACCAAAAGTGAGTGTGAGAACATTGTCTCATTAATTAAAGAATACCAATAAATAGGTAAAATTATTGTTTTAATAGAACTAAATAGACATTCTGGAGTTGAAAAGTACAATAACTGAAATGAAAAGTTCCCTAGAGGGACTTGACAGCAGATTTAAATTGACAGAAGAAGGAGTCAATAAACTTGCAAATAGGTTAACTGAGATTATCCAGTCTGAGGAACAGGATCAAAAAAGAATGAATGTAAATGGACAGAACATCAGAGATCTAAGGAATACCATAAAGCATGACAATATATGCATAATGGGCATACCAGAAGGAAAGGGGAGAGAGAGCATGCTTGAAGAAATAATATCCAAATACTCCTCAAATTTATGAAAAACATTAATCTACATATAGAAGAAGTTCAGCAGACTCCAGACAGGATAAATTCAGAGAAATTTTCACCTAGACACATTGTAGTAAAAATGTCTAAAGTCAAAGATAAAGACAGAATCTTGAAAGCAGGAAGAGAAAAGAGATTTGTAAGTGATTCTCAATAAGATTAACAGCTGTCTTCTCATTGGAAACCTTGGAGGCCAGAAAGCAGTGTTATTTACATTTTCAAAATGCTGAAAGAAAAAGACTGTCAACTAAGAGTTTCATATTCAGTAAAGACTATTTCTCAGAAGTGAAGGAGAAATTAAAACATTCTTAAATAAACAAAAATTGAGAGAAATTGTTTTAGAACTGCCCCACAAGAACTACTGAAGAGAGATTTTCGGGTTGCAGTGAAAGAACAGTAGGCAGTAACTCAAATTCATATGAAGAAATAAGAAGAGTAGTAAAGGTAACTACAGAAATAAACAAAAAAGGTAATATAAATATATTTTTGTCTGTAATGCTTTTCCTATCTAACTTAAAAGACAGCCACATAAAGCAATAATTATAAAACTGTGTTGATAGGCTTATAATGCATGAAGATATAATTTGTATGACAGTTCTCTACACAAAGTGAGGAGAAGGGAACAGAGGTATGAGGAAAGTTTTTGTATATGGTTGACATTAAGTTGACATTAATTCAAACTATACTGTTTTAAATTAAGATGTTAATTGTAATCTCCAGGGAACTACTAAGAAAATAAGTAAAAAAATAGCAACGAGGGAACAAAAACGGTATGCTAGAAGATATCCACTTAATATAAGATAAGGCAGTAATAGAGAAATAGAGGAACAAAGACATAAGGCATACAGAAACCAAAAACAAAATGGCAGAGATAAATCCTACCTTTTTACTAATTACATTGAATATAAATGGAATAAACACTTCAATCAAAAAACATAGCATGGCAAAATGGATTGAAAAATAAGATCTAACTATTTGCTATCTGTAAGAGACACTCTTTATTATGTTTTCTAATTTAACTTCTAAGTTCAGGGTTACATGTGCAGATTCATTATGTAGGTAAAGTTGTGTCATAGGAGTTTGTTGAACAGATTATTTCGTCACTCAGGTATTAAGCCTAGTACCCATTAGTTATTTTTCCTGATCCTGTCCCCTCTTCCACCATCTACCCTACAGTAGTCCCCAGTGTCTGTTGTTACCCTCTACATGTCCACGTGTTCTCATGATTTAGCTCCCGCTTGTAAGTGAGAACGTCAAGTATTTGGTTTTCTGTTCATGTGTTAGTTTGCTAAGGATAACGGCCTCTGGCTCCACCCATGTTCCTGCAAAGGACATGATCTTATTATTTTTATGGTTGCATAGTATTCCATAGTGTGTATGTGTATATATATAATATGTGTGTGTGTGTATGTGTGTGTGTGTATGTATATATACGTATATATGTATACACACACACACATTTTCTTTATCCAGTCTACCATTGATGGGAATTGATTGATTCCATGTCTTTGCTATTGGGAGATATGCTTTAGATTCAGAAACACAAATAGCTTGGGATAAATGGATAAATGTTGAAGATATAACATCCACACAGTAAACAAAAGAGAACCATATGAATATTGAACAGAATAGACTTTAAAACAAAATTTTTACTAGAAACAAGAACACTTTATAATTAAGGGTCAATCTATCAAGAAGACGTAACAAATGTGAACATATATGCATCTAATGGCAGAGCCCCAAAATGCTGAAGCAAAAATTGACTGAATTTAAGGAAAAAAATATACCATTCAATAATTATAGGTAGAAACTTCAATACCTCACTTTTGATAATAGATAGAATGGCTAGACAGAAGAACAAGGAAATAGTAATACTACAAACTACTTGAACAACACCGTAAACTAACTTGGCCTAATAGATACCCATAGAACAGTCCACACAGTAAGAGCAAACTGTATCTTCTAAAGAGTACATGGAACGTTCTCTAGGATAGGCCATATGTTAGACCATAACACAACCTGAATACGTTTAACAGTATTGAAATCATACCAAGTAGATTTTCCAACCACAATGGAGTGAACTTGGAAATCAATGACAAAAGGATATTTGGGAAATTCACAAATATATGAAAATTAAGTGACACACTCCTAAATAACTAACAGGTTAAAGAAGAAATCACAAGGGAAATTAGAAAACAGTCTGAGACAGATAAAAACAAAAACACAACATATACAAATTTATGAGATGCAGCTAAAGTAAAGCACTGCTTAAAGGAAAATGTGAGCTTATACATGCCTTGCTTTAGGAAGAAGAAAGATCTGAAATCAATAACCTAAATTTCCACCTTAAGAAATTAGAAAAAGAAGAGCAAACTAAACCTAAAACAACAGAAGGAGAAAATTAGTAAAGATTAGAGCAGACATAAATCAAACAGAAAATCAAAAAAACAAGCAACTAGAAAAAGATCAAAAGTCAGTGACTGGAATAGCCACTAGGAGCCAGAGGGTCTAGTCAGGTAAAGCTGCAAAGGGCAGTGAGTGAGGCTGTTTTGTGAAGGGCTCTGATGCTAGGCTGCATTCTGTTTTGAAGTGTGAGCTGGAAGGAGACATTGAAACTTTCTCCTGAAAGAGAAATAAAATAAAATAGGTATTATAAAGAATTATTTTGGTGGCAGTGTTCCAGACACACTATAAGTAGCTAAAGAATAAAATTAGTAAGGTGAAGCAAGAGGCCATGTAATAATACAGGCAGTTAGAGACAGAAGCCTAGAGTGGAATAGTGGCATAGAGGGTCAGGGTTGGTGCAAGGGAGATTAAGAAGGAAGAGCGATGTCACAGGATTTGATGGCTATTTGGACCTTTGGTCTGAGAAGTCAGAAAGGAAAACAACTGAGTTAAGTCCTGGCTCCATAATTTTCTGCCATTTTATCTTAGGCAATTTCTCTGAGCCTTGTGTCCCCTCAACTATGAAATGAGAATAGCAATGCTTGCCTGGTCTACAGCACAGGATTTTGTATGGTTTAAATGAAATATTGTGTATAAACTAGGCATAATGGCCAGTTGTGAACTCTCAGACACTTGATAAATGTGAGGGTTTGTTTGCTGTTATCATCATGAGTTCAGTTTTTGACATGCTTTTTCAATAGTGAGAACATTGAAGAATGTTCAATGTTTTGAATGGGCAGCTGAAAACATGTGAGGGCGTTCTGGAGAGAAATTAGTGCCAGAACTAACGTGTGGCATCACCTGCCTATCTCAGGGAAAGGAGAGGAGGCCGGAGTGGGCTAGGGATAGGATGGACAAAGACTCACTCACTAGAGAAATCAAAATGGTTAGGGATGCAGGCAGGCCAGGGTGGGAAGGAGCCAAAGGCTCAGGACAGCCTTCACAGTGTCGCAGGTCGCCATTACCTGAGACATGAAAGAGAGAAGACAGCTGGTCTCGGTATGAAGAGGTATATGTCAACTACACACAGGAGTTTCCTTAGGAAATGAAGGAAGCAAAAATAGCACTATCAGAATTTAGCTGGAGGATCACAAGGAAGGAAAGGTAGCCAATGGGGTAGACTCCACATGTTAAACAATTGGCTTTGAAGAAGAGAGAATTGGGACAATTTCAGAGTCTTGTGTTGAGATTTCAAAGTTCTTTATTTGTGTGGCTCTGCTGTTAGTAGAAGTGCCAGGGCGATGAGGGAAGTCACTAGGAAGACAAGGACCTCATCTTATGCCTGCCTCTGGTGCTCTAAGTTTTACAAATGGGGAGCTATACCACATGTGATAGATAGGTGGGAGCCCTTGTCCATGGAAGCAGGAGAGAGATGCCCAGCAAATCAGAGAAACCCTGGGGTGTCTGTCAGTCACTTTTCAATGACTTGAGCCTGAGTATTGGGAGAAGCAGTCCACTCAAGCCAACAGAGCTCATTTTGGAGGCTTGATTATTCTCCAGCATCTGCCCTCTCCCCTGTGGTGCCAGCCAGAGTGTGTATGCCCAGTCAGTTTCAGGACCTTAGGATATTCACTAATGACAGTATGATGCTAAACTTGGCTGGGGTGTGATTCCCGCTCAGAGCTGCTCTGGGAGCTGACTGTTCCAGTGGGCCCCCTTAGGGCATGGCATGCAACCTTCCCAGCTCCTTCTTCTACAGAGTCCAGCTGTTTCTCCAGCATTGAGCGAAGTATAGCCTGAGGCAGAGCAAGAGCTTCCTGGCATCTGTGTGCACATCATACCTTCTGCTCTTCACAGCAGACCCGTGATCACTCAGCAGTACTGCGCGGTTGACCTTGATTGCTCAGCAATGCTGTGGAGTTGTGCTGAGGAGGGACTTCCTGTGCTGGGAAAGAGGGAGTGTATGGGGATTGGGAAACAATCTCAGCAGCTTCCCTGGAAGGAAGACTGCAGAATCAAGTTGTGCACTTGCTTACATGGACCTCTGCACTGCTCAGTCATTTCACAGCCTCAGGATGCTTCTTAACATGCTTGACCTCAGAAAACACCAGTAAAGTAAAACTGCAACAATTGAGCCCAGCTACTCTGCCTACTTCATCTGTTTCTTGTAGCCTGGAAACGAAAAATACCCTGCCTTTCATTGCAGTTCAGTGACATTCAGGAGCTCTGTGCTGCAGCCCTTGTGGCCACTCTTGTTCTCCCTCCCGACAACTCTCCCATCTTTCTCATTCCCAACCTTGGGCTTAGGTGGAGATGAAAGTGCTGGGATGTCAGTGACAGGGTGGTATCTTGAGTGAGTGGATCCTCAACCAGCCACCCTCACCAGTTCCCCAGGGATCATGGGCACAGAGGACCACCAGAGAAAAACCACTGTTTTATAGGTTAGGTCTTTGCCCTTGGCCCCTGGCTGGTCCCCTACATCAGGGAGCTGGCCTCATTACCATAGGCCTCAAGGACCCATTTTGTACCCATGAGAGTCTGCTGCCTGGGTATTCCTCTCAAAACCCCACCATGTTCATCATTGGCCTTCCATAAGGACAAATATGCCTCCTTCCAAGTGGAGGCAGGTCCTCTGCAGCTGAATGTGGCAGCCATGAGAAGTTCCCAGAGGAGAGGGAGCAGGCACAGTTCGGTAATTCCAGAGACAGAGCTCTTCAAAACAGGAAGACTCTTGCTAGAGAGAGAATACTGTACCCCAGCATTTTGTGTCCAGCCATGCTCTTGCCCCTCTTTGGAGGGTGGAGGGGAAGTGGGAGCCTCTGCCCCTCCATGGAAGTTGGAATGTATAGCCAAGAGCCTACACTCAAAGTCACATTTCCTTCTAGGATCCCAAGGATGGTAGCTATTTTCAAGACTTAAGCAGAGCGCTTAAAGGCTCTTTTTTTTTTCCTCCATATTGATCTTGTTTAGATGGATCAGTGTTGTGAATGTGTCAATAAACTGTAACAGTTTGGGGACTAGGTTTCTTCAACTTGGTGAGTTGAGGGTGGGAGAAAGTGGTGAGCAAAGTAAGCAGAGGTACCAGTGGCATTGGTGCATGAGAGGGAGTCTTGTCAAAGGATTTGCAGGGCCATGCAAAGATAGACTCGACCAAAAGTAAGATTTTAGTCATCTTAGTGAGCCTAGATATCATTTCCTCATGACTAATGACAATAACCTGTGAGGTTAGAATCATATCTAATAGTAATTGTTTGGAAATGATGGTCCAGTAACCTCAGAGTTGAAATGTGACCAAGTCATGTGCATTCTTTTGTAAAGTTCCCCTGCCACCTGCTTGAAGGTTTGTTAGGACAGAGAGTTATGGGACTTTCTCCCCAACCTCTGGGGCTACCTGTTCTCTGGGGTGACCTGACAGGACTCCTAAGATAATTCAGAGGTTCGCCCCTTAAGTGATCACATGGCATCCAAATAGGACTTGATATGTCTACCATTTTGAGAAAGAACTTGTGGCCTTTTAAAGGTTATGACACTAAATTACCTGAGCACAGAGCGATCGCCATTACAGAAAACCCCATTCTCATATTAGAATCGTACAATTGGAGCTTGCTGGTTTGAGGAGGGTGTGTGAGTACACACATGCACTTTCTCATGATGCTTGAATATTAGTGGCTTTCTGGCCTTCAACTGGGGCTATCAAAATCCTTCAGCCCCCAGTGAATGCAAAATACACAGATAAATAGGCATCCCAGGAAAAAGAGTTGCTGATGGATCTGAGCCTTAAACCATGTCTAAATCTAGACTGTGAGAGATGCTGACAGTTGGTGATCAGTACCGTCTCTGTCCTTCTTGGCTGTCTCTTATATTCCAGGGGCTGGAAGCCTACAAACATTTCTCAGACTTCTTCACTATAAAGAATCCACCAGGGAGAAGCCTGTGCCTAAGATTTGGAAGGCAGGAGAGAAGCAGAAGTCACTGTTGCTCCAGCAGGTCAATGGGAAGGCTCACAGGCTTCAGCAGATGGCAGACATGAGGGTTTGAGGTTTTGCCAGTGCTTCTGGGTATCCTCCTGTGAATAGTGATAGAAGTGCCACCCACTTCTTTGCTGTATGTAGCTGAGACCATTTGTGACAGTCTCCTGCAATTCCTGTATTTTTCTTAAACACTAGCAGTGAACTTTCTTGACTTTTGCTTCCTTAGTTTTTTCAACAATTTTATAAGCCTCTAAATGCCTCTATTAAGTCCCTTTTGCTAAACATACCACGAGTGGTGTGTTTAGCAAACATACCTAGAGTGATATGTTTAGCAAAATCAAATGCCTTGATTTTTCTTTTCTGTCCAGCCCTGGACTTGTGTGATTTCCACACGAGGAGTGGACAGATACTGCTGACATTTCTTACACTGGCAATTAAGAATGGCACCAGTCCCACAGATCTTGTTGGGCTTCATCCCTAACCTGTCAGTTTAGGGAGGCCCCACTGTTTTCCTCTTGTGCTTTTCTGAAAACTCAAAATGGTCAGGCTACTGGAGCTTTATCCAAATAAAGAAGGCACAAGTTCTGTTCTCCAGCTGCTCACAGTCTACAAGACACAAGAATAATAACCAAATAATTCTGTATGATGTGCACAATGCTGTCGTAGAAATGATGTTTTGTGCCTGCGCAGACCAGAGAAGGACTCACTCATTTCCAAGGACAATGGAAAACTTATTCTCCAACTCAAATTCTCCAACTCAGCCAAGGTAGTATTTCATTGGCATGATAGCTAGTAGGGATATGGGTTAATCTGTTGTAACAAATATACAAAAAAATTATAGTAGTCGACCAAGATAGAAGCTGTTGCTTTTGTCTCTAAACAGTTTGAAGGTGGTGCAGGGTGAGTAGCACTCTGCAACAGGAGGTCACGTGGAAAACTCGGGATTGCTGCTCCTCTGGGATGTAGAGTGTTGTTCTTGTCCACATGATTGAGACTGGCCATCAGCATCACATCCGTGTCCTAGACCAGGGGAAGGGGAAAGAGAGGGGTGGAGGACAGCTCATTTTCATTTTAAAGGTTGTGACCGGTGTGTTGTACATGTAACTTCCACTAACCTTCCATTAGTTATGTGGTTCAATCTGGTTGCAAGGCAGGCTGAGAAATACAACTATGTTATATTGTATTACAAATAAAATAAGTAAGTCTTCATGTGAGATTAGCTCTGTGGAGGACCAGATAGTGGGATGCTGGTGGAGATGATGAGGTGTGTGAAGATGATGGTGGTGGAGGCAGTGAGACAATGTTGGTTGCAGACGTGATGACATAGCCTCTGTGACAGGGAATGTAGAGGTGGCAGGGTCTGTTTAATAGTCTCTGACTATTCCTGACTTTAGTTCCTTATTTTCCAACACTTTAAATAAGAGTCATAGAGCTTGTCCATCCCTTCCTTTTACAAATGACAAAATAGATCCTGTGAGTGACTTGCTCACAGTCACCCCACTAATGAGTTGTAGAACAGAAACTTAAACTCAAGCCTCTTGTCTTCTGGGCCAGTCCTCTTCCCTCTGCACACATTAGAGTTCTTGTTGGGTGGGGCAGTTTAAGAAATGGGGGCTCAGGGAGCAACCCCCAGAGAACTGAGGTAGGGAAGAACACCTGAGAACTGCTAATAAATGTTCTCATCCCTAGCCCACATTCTTCATTCTAGAAAGCAGCTTTTTTGGTTTTTGAACATGGCCAATCCCTCAGCTTTAAGCTACTCTCAGCCATTGCTGCTTAGCATGGGAGCCGTCCTTCCCTTCTCCTCACCTTCGCTTCCCCACTAGATATCATGCCAATGAAATACCACCTTGGCTGAGTTGGAGAATTTGTCATTTTTACATCTCCACATCCTAGTGTCTTCTGCTCCCAGTGACAAATAAATCCCTGGGCTGATGGCTGGCCCTGGCCATTCATTAAGCAAATAAAGCCCAGCATGGGAGTCAGAGGCTCATAAATAACCCCTGGTGTTTCACCGCCCCACGCCTCCTGCTGCCTCGAAGGCTTTGCATATTGATAATAAAGCAGCAGTGTTTCTGACACACCGTTATGTGTGGGAGCACCCCGTGGGGAAGGGCAGGCGGCGGCTCTAGCTGAGATGGTGGGGGCCCCACTAACTGGACCTGGTGGATGGCAGTTGCCCTGAAACCCTGAATCTTGATGCCCTCATCCCAGCAAGGCTGAATTAGGGTCTCTTTCTAGTTCAGCACAGAGCTGACCCTGGATGGAATGAGAGTTTTGATCTGGCTTTCCACCATGGTGGGAGGAGGGAGATCTGGGGTGAGTAGCAGCTCCTGTCTGACATGTCCTGGGAGAGAGGCTCGTCATGATCTCAGAGGAAGGAAATGGCTGGGAGACTTGTGGAGTCCCTCAGAGAGGCCAGGCATTCTCACACCTGGACAACAGCCGAACAACCTCACCTGAGCAACCACATGGGCAAGGAGCTCGACTTCCTGTACTGAGGAGCAGGCAGAAGAGGAGAAAAAGTGTATGTCTGTAGCAATGAGAACAATGGGAATTACTAACAGGGATATTTAGCATTAAAGATGGGGTTAAGCTTTACAAGCACACTTACCTGCATTATACACCTCACTACATATGCTCATTAGCTATGGACTAAGTCAGCCTCTTACCTGATGAAGATGCCACTGATGAAGGCTCCCCTACCCCAAGCGCGTGCACATGCATGTGTGCGCGCACAGACACACACACACACACACACACACAGAACACACCTTGGCCCTCTTAGAGTATCATATCCCCCAGGCAGTAATTGTTGCTTAAAGCTTTCCAGAGGCAAAAACTATTGTTTATGCAGTTGCACAGTCTACATGAGTACACTGTAGTGGATGTGAATTTAATTTACATTCCCATTTCACCATATAGGGCGGGGACATAAATTGTCATGATAAACATAAATGCAAATAACGAGCAACTATTACTATATACTAATCCTGAAAGGAATTCTTGGAACATGCTAATATCACTCCACTGGCCTCCACGTACCAGGTTTCTTCCTAAAGTTGCCAAGGTTGGCTGATCTCAGACATGACCCCTTTTGTCCAGGATCTTTTGCACTATGCTAAGACCCTTGAGGTTGAAGGTGTATGGTCTCTGAAGAGGTGCCTTGGCTTCTCAGATTAAGAAAATGCTGAGCATGGGGACTGTTTTTTTTTGTTTTGTTTTGTTTTTGTTTCTGCTTTGTTTTGTTTTGTTTTGTTTTGAGATGGAGTTTCACTCTTGTTGTCCAGGCTGGAGTGCAATGGCGCGATCTCGGCTCACTGCAACCTCCGCCTCCAAGGTACAAGCGATTCTCCTGTCTCAGCTTCCCAAGTAGCTTGGATTACAGGGATGCACCACCATTCCCGGCTAATTTTTTTGGTATTTAATAGATACGGGGTTTCACCACGTTAGTCAGGCTGGTTGCAAACTCCTGACCTCAGGTGATCCACCTGCCTCGGCCTCCCAAAGTGTTGGGGTTACAGGCGTGAGCCACACCTGGCCAGGGCCTGTTTTTAACGCTCATGCAAGGGCCTGTGTTTCCTGGTTTCGCACCATACCTGGATATAGTGCCAGATGGACCAGCATTTGTTTGTTTTAATATAGATTATGATGCATCAGTGAATTATACCTTTTAAAGGCATGAGACAGAAGGGGAAAGCATTACAAGTGAAAAAGGAGTTTCATTCATAAAATGTTGGTCTCCATTGCACTTGTAGGGTATGCATGCTGTGTAGTGTACTAGATGCAGTGTGAAATGTATTTCCTACCTTGGGTTGCACTCAGAAAAGTGGGCAGCCCTGGGAAGACTGAGGAAGAAAGGACTGTGGACTTGGAGCAGAGTCCCTTTTCTTTGTATATGAGCAGGACATCAATGACTTGCCATGATGGCATGGGAGAACATCAGACTGGAAGAAACCTTGGAGATTACCCAGGTCAGTGGGGAAACTAAAGGCCAGAGATTGGAAAAGACTGGTCCACAGTCTCCCGGCACATTGGTGGCAGAGGTAGGACTAGACCCTATTGTGATTCTTGGTGCAGCACCTCCTCCCTATAAGTGATAAGCACAAGAGCCTCAGGAATCTCTTTAGAAGCAAACGTCTTCATGTGGCTGCCAGAATGACTTGGCATCACCCCGACCGAGGGCTAACTCATCTCTGAGCCAGGGCAGGGCAGCCACTTAAACTATCACAGGCCACGCTCCTTGTCTATCTGGGGAGAGAAAACAAGGCACTCTGCATCCAATTAAAAGCAACAGGAGGGTGTAAGGGAGACAGAAAGTAATTCTCCTTCTTGGAATCCAGCCAGAGCATCCTTGTGCTAAGATTAAGAAGGATAATAACAACAGCCATAATCGTGGGAAGAGTAAAGGCTTCTACAAGACCTCAGAGACTTGGCAAAGTAATATAAGGAAAAGGAAATCAACATGGACACTCTGACCTTTGCAGATCTCCTGTAAAAAAAAAAGCCAGTGGTCCCGCCCCTTACTGGATGAAATATCCTTCTGAAAGTACCTGATATTCAATAGGGGTCTCTGGCGGGCTTGGCATGTCTTAGGATGAGCTCTCTGTGATGGTCAATGTTATGTGGCAGCTCAGTTAGGCTGTGGTCTGGTCAAACACCAGTGTGCTATGAAGATATTTTTTAAGATGTGTTTAACATTTAAATCAGTAGACTTGCGTCAAGCAGATTGCTCTTCATAATGTAGATGGGCCTCATCCAGTCCACCAAAGGTCTTAAGAACAAAGACTGAGCTTTCCTGAAGAAGAAAGAAATTGCAGTTCTCAAGATTGTAACATAGAAAACCTGCCTGAGTTACCAGCCTTTGCACTCAACTCTGGTTGGAGTTGACCTAACCTGCAGATTTTGGACTTGCCAGACCCCACAATAGCATGAGCCACTTTGTTTAAATCTCTCTTTTGTACCTATACACACATACCCTGTTGGTTCTGTTTCTCTGGAGAACTCAAATGCACTCGTCCTCTCATTGCCACCTTTCTTTCATGTTACAGATGCCTTCAACCTTGTCCTTACCCAGCTTCGAACTCTCGGACTCTGCTCTTTTCCACCTCCTTCCACCTATATCTGGTTGGCTGACAAGCCTGCCAGTGTTTTCTCTGCTCCCTGTCTCGCACCCAGCCCTGTCTTGTCATTCTCCAGTTTCTTTTAATCCACATCTAGACAATTCCAATGGCCTCCTTAGCTCGTCACTCTTGTGCTCTCTCCCCATCCATCTCCCTATGCCTGCCTCTACCCATCTCTCTCTCCATAATATAGAGTGTTGGTGATGAGTGGGCACCTTGCAGGTCATGTCATGAGATCCAGACCCTGCTTATGGGTCTGGATCAACAAGGTGGGAGGGAAACCGGCTCTGGGGTCAGGTCTCCTGCAATGGGATCGAGGCCTATCAATTTCCTAGCGTTAATATAAACCTTTGTGCCTCGGTTTTCCCACCTCTGAGATAGGAATAATAATGATAAACACATCTTAGAGTTATGGCAAGGGTGAAATGAGATGATCTATGTGAAGTACTTAACCCAACGCAAGTACTCAAATCAGTCTTAACTGTCTTAATAACTACTGTCACAGAATATTTAGGAAGTTGGCCCAAAGAGATGAAGTGATTGGGCTGCTGCACACAGCAGTCCACGGTAGAGTGGAGCCATATATTAGGTATTTTCACTTTTGGTCTGGGCCTCCCTCTATGCTATCCCACTAGCCTGCCATCCCTGCCAGCTCATGGTCCTAGAGCCCTGCTGTGTGGGGTCACACTTAGAATTTTTCAGTGGTTCCCCATTACTTCTCTAATAAAATTCATACTTTGGGCCTGGTATTTGTTCAGCAAATATTTATGGAGTAGAACCATATGCCAGGGTCTGGACTGGGTGTTAGGGATACCCAGTGGAATTCCTGTCCTCATGAGGCCAACGTTCTAGCTAGAGGAGACAGAAAGCAAAGAGATACATATAACCTCTATGGTGGTGACAAATGCTATGAAGAAAAAACAGGTAAATAAGGGGAAGGTGGTCCAGACAAGTCTCAAAAGAGGTGAGGTTGAGGAGGGAGTGAGCCATGCAGAATCTAATGCATTCTAGGTAGAAGGAGCAGCAGGTGCAAATGCCCTGAGGTGGCAGCTCAACTGGCCTGGGGAGGAGCCTGGTGTGGCTGGAGTCAAATGAGTAAGGGGAAAGCAGTAGGAGGCAACACATGTGGGGACTTGGGCCTCTGCAAAGACTTGTCTGTGAGTGAGTTGTGCAGCCAGGAGAAGGTTTTGAGCCAAGATGTGACATGATCTGACTTGTACTCTTCTTGGCTGCTGTGTGGGGAATAATCTCTAACGGGAAAGGGGAGGAGCCAGAGAGATCAGAGTTCAGGTAAGAGATGGGCTCAGATGGCAGTGGTGCAGGTGCTGGGAGATGGCATGGGGTGTATTTCAAGGAGGAGTCCACAGGGTTTGCTGACAGTAGGGACTGAGATAGAGGAGTCAAGGGTGATGCCTTTGTTCAAGGCTGGGGAAATGGGAAGCATGGATTTGCCTCTACTAAGATGGGGAAGCTCCGTAGGAGCAGGTCCAGAGGGAAACCAAGACTGGGTTGGGGCCGCACACTCAGGATATATTTTAGACCTTAAAGTAGAGGTGTGGGGCAAGTTGTTGGATATGAGAAGGTTGAAGGCAAAGATATAAATTTAGGAGTCACCTCGAAGTCTAAATCCTTGGGACTAAATGAGGTCAGGTAGGGTGCTGGGTGCAGAACTGGAACACTTCAGTGTTTAGCTGGAGGAAGAGAGTGAGGAGGGGCTGCCAGAGAGGTGGGAGGGAAAGCAGGAGTGAGTGGCATCTGGAGGCAGAGGAGGGAAGTGTCCCAGGGCAGGGATGGGGCTACTGTGGCAACCATGGATGCTGCTAGATCAAACAGGATGAGAGTCAGGAATGCCGATTGGATTTAACCATGTGCAAGTCATGATGATTCTCAGGAAGGCAATTTCAACTGGGATAAAAGCCTAATGGAGTTGGGGCTCAAGAAAGGAAGGGGAGAAAGTGCAAACAGGATTCCCTTTCTGTAAGGAAACTGAGATAGGAGATGACTGCTGGAAAGGGTTCTGGGGCTGAGGGGAGGGAGGGTATTTTAAAGGTGGGAAATTCGTGCATGCTAATGGGAGTGGTCCAGCAGAGAGGGGAGCTTTGATGATGTAAGGAAGGAGGCACAGTTACAGGAAAGAGTTCCTTGAAGAGGTGAAAGGAAGTGAGACCCAAATCACACAGTGGGTGATGAAGGCCATCCATGATGTGGTCTTAACCTAACTTACTAGGATTATTTTTCATCCACTGGAAACTTTACTCCAGAGAAAATTGAGATATTCACCATTCTCAGTTTTGGTTTGAACCTTCAAATATACATTTTGTTGTTGTTGTTGTTGTTTTGTTTTTCTCCCACTATAGCTTTATTGGACCAGTCCATTAGCTATCTTAGAAAACTCTCCCATGTCTCAGTCTGTCAAAATGTTATCCCTTCTTCAAGGCCTCTCTCAAATGCACCCTTCCTCACCCCATGCTGAATTCCTACAATAGCCCTACTGGAAGCAGTGCCTCCTGAGCTGCTGGGCCCTTTGCTTGGGGTCTCCAGACTGTCAGTGCTGAGTTCCTGGATAAGCAGACAGAGAGCATGCTGATAGCAGTAGCCTGGCAGGGTCCCCATAGGCGGGGAGTAAATGA
The DNA here is from genome assembly GCF_000951035.1 of Colobus angolensis palliatus. NCBI lineage: Eukaryota > Metazoa > Chordata > Mammalia > Primates > Cercopithecidae > Colobus > Colobus angolensis. Next base: position 576,029 of record NW_012118655.1, read on the forward strand.
ATTAAGCTCCCGTGAACTTACCCAGAAATTTGGCATTAGAAAATCTGCAGAGAACCTCTGTCCGTTTCAGCATACTCATAAGTCATGTTTAATGTTGCCTATTGTTTTTATTTAGAATTACATATTGGGGAGCACCATAATTTCTTTTGTGCTTAAGGCCCCCAATGATCCTTACCTGGCCTTGTTTGCCCTCCCCAGTTCCCTAGGAAACTCTATGCTTCTTGAGCAGGAATTTCATCCCACCAGTCTTGGGCCACCTGAAGCACCCCCTTAGCTCCAAATATACATGTGCTAAGCAGGAAGACATTGTTTTGTGGCAGTGTTACATGGCAACTGGAGGCCTTTTGTGGGATGGGATTCTGACTTGGAGAAAGGTAGAGTGTTGGGGGGAAAAAGGCCTTATTCCAGAACTGGGAGGAGAAGGAGAATGTAGGCCTGCATAATGGGTCAAAGTCCATAATACTCAGCCCAAGGGAAGGCTGACCCCCAAGCCAGTTATTGAGATAGGGCCCAGCATCCCACCATCCCCTACTGAGGGGGACCCCCCTGAGGGGTACACGGCCATATTTGGGGTATGACAGTGTCTATGTTGTAAAAGGAGGCAGGCTTTGATCTGCCTGTCATTATTTCTTCTGAGAAAATCAAGTCTGTGCCAACTCTTCCTTCTTCCCTCCCTTCCTCCCCTTTCTGACCCCCACTTCCCATCCATATACACCTTTGCAAAACACATGCAGGGTCTCTGACACTATTCTAGCCTACAAAGAATAGAAGACCAGGAGGCAGTATTTCAGAACCACAGGGAAGACAGAATCTTTCTTCTGTCTATCTAATTATGTATTGGTGTGTCTGTCTTTAAGACCGTCACTCTATACACAACTTACCACCAGTACATAATTAGATATAGGGTAGTTATTACATCCCCACTTTATAGATGAGAAAAACTAATTTCTAGAGAATTGAAAGGACATATCCATGTCACATAGCCAGGATGGGACAGAATGTATGTTTAACTTTAAGTCCTCTGACTTCCGGCCTCCCATGCCAGTGCTCTTTCTGCTACACCAGGACTCAACAAACTCTTTCCGTAAAGGGCCGGATAGTAAATACTGTGGGCTTTGTGGGCCAGATGGTCTGCAGAGTGATTGCAACTACTCAGCTCTGCTGTCGTAGTGAGAAAGTGGTCCTAGAGAGTATGCAAGCAAATGGGTGGCTATGTTTTCATAAAACTTCTGTTTATAAAAGCAGTTGGCTGGCCATGGTGGCTCACTCCTGTAATCCCAGCACTTTGGGAGGCCGAGGCAGGTGGATCACCTGGGGTCAGGAGTTCAAGACCAGCCTGACCAACATGGCGAAACCCTGTCTCTACTAAACATACAAAAAATTAGCCAAGTGTGGTGGTGGGCACCTGTAATCCCAGCTACTGGGGAGGCTGAGGCAGGAGAATCACTTGAACCCTGGAGGCGGAGGTTGCAGTGAGCCGAGATCACACCACTGCACTCCAGCCTGGGCGAAAAGAGCAAAACTCCGTCTCAAAAGAATAAATTAAAATAAAAAAGCAGCTGGCAGGCCAGACTTAACCTACAGGTCTGAGGGAGAAGACCCTAGACTGCCTCCAAAGTTGCCTTCTACCTTGCTCCCCTTTGGTGACCACAGCTCCACATGGCCCTTGGGAATATCCCTTCCACATCTCTAAAATGGCCCATCTGTGCAGCACCTGCTGGCTGTTCAAGCTCTTGTGTGATGGGGCTCTTGGCTCATCTTGGCTCCAAGATGGGCATTTGTGTTCCCGCCTTCCCTCCAGTCCCATTGGCAAGTGATTAAGATTCCACCTATACTTTTCTGACAGCAGTGACTGGCAGAAGGGGCTACATGGCTGAGATAAGCCAGGGTGTGCTGGAGAAGGGGCTGGCCACGTGGGATGTGGGTTTCATTCCTGGAGAGGCGTAATAAGCATGTAATTGGCATTATAGAAATGTGCCTGCTGCTGGAAAGCCTATTTCTCTCGCACACCATACTCCCTTCAGAGCAGCTAAAGCTTGCTCACCAAGAGAGAGGATCAGCTAGATGGATCCTTCATGAGCAGGTGGAAATGCACTTGTCCTAAATGATCATAAGCCGTATGATGTGTGGGAGCCAAGAGGCTGATTAGGGCAAGACAGAAGGTGGGTTGATCCTACCAGCAACACACTTTCCCTCCCAGAGGGGAAAGGGAGACTGCGCCTGGGGAGGCCATTCCCAGGCTGAGCGTGAAAGTTGAGGAGTAGAAGATTAAAAATAGCTTCCCTGGGGTGGCAGGTGTTGGGTGTATAGATAAGCCCATCCTTATGTGATCTTGGAGGCCATCTTGAATTTTAGGCATAGGTGGCCCCCCCCAGCTTTGTGCTACCCAGAGAGGGCGCTCTGACTTTCCTGAGAGGGACCAGGGACTGCTCGAGGTATTTTGCTTCTTTCTAAACCTATTTGTTCCCTGGAGTGTCGTTTACCCACGTGAAAATACTATAAAATATAGCTTATAAAAATATTATAGCTTATAAAAACTATAGCTTATATAAACTATAGCTGTTTGCATGAAAAGTTCTAGCAAAATCAGCTTTCCATTTAGCTTTATTTTTGGTTCATCCCCTTTTAATGAATACTGTTAAAAAATACAGTTCTGTGGATTGAGTGTATTTTCATATCCTGGATAATCATCCAACACTTTTCCTGTGTGATAGCTGCGAAACACACTTCTCTAACATGCGTGTTCCCAAGTCCCTGACTGACTCGCTCATTTCTGACAGCAGTGGCTGGCAGAAGGGGCCGCATCGCTGAGATAAGCCAGGGTGTGCTGGGGAAGGGGCTGGCCATGTGGAAAGTGGGTTTTATTCCTGGAGAGGAGTAATAAGCATGTAATCGGCTTTCACAGAGATATATTCATAGAGTAGACTGAGCCACCGCTCATCCCTTACTCTAGTGCAATTTCATACTTAAATTCTGACCCAAGAGTAAACCTTTCTATTGTAGAAAGCTCTTAGGTTGTTAAGGCACTTTCACAGGTATCCTTTCACTTAATTCCTGCAATGACCCTGTGACCTAGGCAGGCCAGGATTCATGATGCCCATTTTACAGAAAGACAGTCTGAGGCTCCAATAGGTCTTCTGGGGTCACCCAGCAGAGCTGGGACTAGAATCCAGTATTCATTCTTTCCTCTGCCTCAAGCTGCCACTCCTGGGAAGGTCCAGTCTCCAGGATGAACCCCGAGTGCCCGCCTCTGGAAAGACAGCGATATCCACTTCACCTCTTTGAGAAACCCTGGTTTCCCCTGAGACTCTCCCATCATGATCCTCATGACTGTAGGCTCCCTGAGTGCAGGACTGTGTTGTGGGGCTGTGTGGTGGACCCGTGTTCTTCTGCTTAGCCCAGGCCCTGCAGAGCACAGTTAGCTTCTCAGAGAGTGGTCATTAGACAAGAGAATGAATGAGCCCAAGTCCCCTCAAAATGACAGCATGGCTGGGGCAGGTGAGTTAGGTGCCAGGCACTAGGCTCTGCAGTTCTGGAAGGAAGGCTTCCTTTCAAATGAAAGTTAAAGCAAAACCCACTCGAAATAAACTCTGATACCAACAAATTCTCAACCCAAGTTAGAATTGAAATTAAGACGACATTTCAAGTTGAAATAGACTTAGCAGAAGGGCTGAGTGGAGGCATCACAGCTGTGTCCTCTCTGAAAGGTGCCTACTCTGGGGCTTCTCTCCCCACCCTCGAGACAGTGAGGCATGTGGAGTGGTGGTTTAGGAGCCTTGAGTTGAAGTCTGGCTGCCTTATACCAGGTTGTGGCCCTGGGGACATACTTATTCTCTCCTGCCTCATGGAGTTGTTCTCAGGATGATGTGAGATGATGCCCAATAAAGCACTGAGCATAGTACCTGGAGACAACTGAGTCCCCATCACCAGCCCCCTTCATGCTGTCATTTGTGAGGGGGCCTGGGGTCACTCATTCATTCTTTTGTCTAATGACCACTCACTGAGAAACTGTCTGTATCCTGCAGGGCCTGAGCCAGCTAGAGGTCACAGGCCCCACCACACAGCTGCTGAGGCTGCAGGCCACAATGAAAGGTCATGAGGGCTGTGTGCTGAGTAAAATTAGTTGTGCTTTTTGGTGGTTGTCATCCCAAAGAACCTGCACAAATTTCCTCACCAACTCATTTCCATCCTTCCATCCCCAGAAGCCCTCACTGTTGCAGATGTGATTTGCCAATTACCATAAAAATAATAAAATAAAAAAAGCAGCCCCCACCCCTTCTGGACTCTTGACATGGTTTGGCTTGGTGTCCCCACCCAAATCTCATCTCTAGTTTTAATCCCCACGTGTTAAGGGAGAGACCTGATGGGAGGTGACTGGATCATGGGGGCAGTGTTCATGTGATAGTGAGTTCTTATGACATCTGGTGGTTTTATAAGGGGCTTTTCCTCATTTGCCCACCACTCTCTCTCACCTGCTGCCATGTAAGACATGCCTCTTCCCCTTCCGCTATGATTGTAAGTTTCCTGAGTCCTCCCTAGCCCTGCAGAACTGTGAGTCAATTAAACCTTTTTTCTTTATAAATTACCCAGTCTCAGGTATGTCTTTATAGCAGTGTGAAAACAAACTAATACAACTCTTTAGCAAGAGTGAATAATTCATGGTAGTCATTCCTCTCAAGTCCTTTCGGAGCTGGCTCTTTCTTGGCCTGGGCCGGAGGTACCTGGAGGGCCCTGCTGCCCTGTTTGTGTTAAATCTGTGAGCCTCTGTCGCACCCTTCCTGCCGCTTGCTCTCCAAGGATTTCTTCTGCTTGCACATCTCCAGGCCCCTTTCTTGTCATGAAAATTATTTCTCCTGAGGCTGGGAAGTACGGAGTGGCTGGCCCTGACTGTACTTGGGAAATGAGTGGAGTACGGCCCCCAAGGCCGAGGCCCTGTGGCAAGGGTAATTTTACCCTTGTCACCATAACTACAGGTGCCCTTATTACTCACACAGACATCTCACCCTTGTTGAACAACATATTAAACTATTAGTCTCCATGCCAGTGGGTTCAGTTAGTTCACAGTGGCAAAAGCTGATCATTAAATCCCCTTTTCCCTGCTTAATCTCTTTTAAATTGGTTGCCTTTTAATTTCATCGAGCACCCTCTTTCTCAGACATTCCATTGTGCCCCGTGCAGCGGTGCTGGCATCTCTCCAAGTGAGAGATGCTGGGCTTTCTAAGGCCTTCTCAGGTGGTCTCTGTGGACTGCAAGATTTGGACAGAGGCTAAAGAGGATTTCCTTGCAAAGTGGGCCCCCAGGGAGTAGTGAAGGGGTGACAGACTTTGCTCCTGTCTAACTCTCCCCTGACTCAGTACTTGGAGCAGAGGGTCCCAGTCTTTAAACCCTTTGCTTCACCAATCTATCCAAGAACCTGGATCTCCTGTGGGTAAAGATAAAAATCTTGTGTTTTCTCAATAGGAAACTTAAATATTTGCAAAAATGGATACTCTGTTATATGTATTATTTACAGTAAATTTAGCTGTCATTAAGATCATAGTAGAGTTAGGAGAATTCATATTGCAAGAGCCCATCAGCAATGCCTACTATGGGCAAGGAAACAGGAGATGGCAGGCATATGCTGCTCTCCAAGCATATGCTGGGTGGCCACAGTCGCTACTAGCAGGCCTGATGGCTTACAGGAGGGACATCCTGGCTTGTAAGGGGCCAGGGGCCAAGTCATATCTGTTGAAGGCCAAGGACATGGAGGAAGATTAGAGTCTTAGGAATCTTTCTGAAAATGCGGGAACAAAATTTATATATGAAGCAGAAATGGCATTAATAGAAAGAGTATGGGCCAGACAGACTGGGGTCCAAATTAGAAGTCTGCCATAACTAGCTTTAGGACCCTTGCTCAATCATTAAATGATCATCACATTATTGGTCTTGCAGGGTTTTTGAGGATTCAGTGAATAATGTGTATGGTGCGCCCAGCACAGAGCCTGGCACATTGTAAGGATGATAGCTAACACCTCGTGATCCCTTTTGTGTGCCAGGCACTATCCTAAGCTTTGTGGGTAGTGCTTTGTGTCTTGAGTCAGATTCCACAGAAGCAGAGCCTTGTAAATTTAATGAGAGCACTCCGGGGGGGAGGGGAGTGAGGGAAGCAAGACAGGGCAGGCGGGGGAAGATGCTCCGCAAGGATGTATCTCATAGTAGGAGATTAGCTTCAGCCTGGTTCCAAGGGGAGGCTTGGAGAAGAGATTGCTTAGCCACTGGTACCAGTTGCTCCCTGGGGTTGGAGATATAACCTCCCAGGAGAGGCAGATCTTGTTCAGGGGGGCAGGTCTCTGTAGAAGTTTGCAGCCAGCACTTCTAGTCGCTGAGGGATGGGTGTGCAGGCCCAGTGGAAGGAGTTCCTGTGGAGCACAGTGCCACCCACTGTGGTTCACCCCTCTATCCTAGTACAGCTTCTCTGGGATTCTGGTTAGTCCCAATTTCTAGGAAGTCCTATAAGGCAAGGTGTGATCGCCTGAATTGCATCCCTTCTCTATCCCCCACCATTCATATGTTGGAGCTGTAACCCCATGTGACTGTATTTGGAGAGATGGCCTATAAGGAGGTAAGCAAGGTTGGCATAATACAATCTGATTGGTGTCCATACAAGAAGGGAAGATTAGAAATCCAGAAAGAGACATTGGGGATGTGCACACACAGAAAAAAACCACGTGAGGACTCAGCCAGAAGGTGGCCATCTGTGGACGAAGGGGAGAGGCCTCAGGAGAAACAACCCTGCTCATGCATTGATCTTGGACTGCCAGCCTCCAGAGCTGTGAGAAAGTAAGTTTCTGTTGTTTAAGCCCCGTGGTCTATGGTATTTTGTGATGGCAGCCCAAGCAGACCCATGCAGAAGGACTAGTAGAGCAAACTCTAGGCCTGTTGCTGCAATTGTTTATGACTCTCACCATCTCCCTCCTCCTCTACCCATTCTAGATTTCCTGCCCCCTCAGCCTGCTTCAAGGTCTGGTCTAGGCAGCTTATCCGGTGGGATGATCCCAGCAGCTCTGGTTACCAAGCCAGGATCCACCTTGCATTTAATTGTAATAGTCTTTTCCAATCTGTGACTGTCTTTCCTTGTCTTGCATGACCTTGACACTCTGAAGAGTTCTAGTCAGTTATTTTGTAGAATGTCTCTCCATTGGGTTTGTCTGATGTTTTCTCCAGATTAGATTAAAGTACATGTTTTTGGCAAAAATGCTACAGACGTGGTGTTGAGCCCCTGTCAATACATCCTTACAGAGGATACGAGATATTGATATGTCTTATTACTGGTGATGCTAACCTTGATTGCTTGGCTAAGGTGGTACTGGCCAGCAGTCTCCATCATAAAATCACGTTTTTCCCTTTTGCCATTAGTACATTGGAGGATGTACTTTGAGACTTTGCAGACATTCTGATTCATCTCAAGTGTTAGCCCATCGATTTTAGGATAGATGGAGGCAGATTTTCCTGGACCCTTTTTATAAGGTGGAGTTGCCTTCTTTCTGCAATTCTCCTGTCAGGAGTAGATCTGGGGTGCCCTGCAGAGGCTGCAGGCACTAACTCTCAACTCTAACTGGCAGGGAGCCAGTTCCCACCTCTTTTTTTTTTTTTTCTTTAAGATGGATGTTAGCTCTTGTCACCCAGGCTGGAGTGCAATGGCGGACTCTCGGCTCACTGCAATCTCTGCCTCCCAGGTTCAAGTGATTCTCCTGCCTCAGCCTCCCAAGTAGCTGGGATTACAGGCGTGCGTCACTATGCCCAGCTAATTTGTTTGTATTTTTAGTAGAGATGAGGTTTCACCGAGTTGGTCAGGCTCGTCTCGAACTCCTGACCTCAGATGATCCACTCACCTCGGCCTCCCAAAGTGCTGGGATTAAAGGCATGAGCCACCGTGCCTGGCCAAGCTTCTGCCTCTTTAAAGCTAGCCAGTGGCTGATTCTTCAGAGGCCACAGAGCTTTAACCCTTCCCTGCCTCCTTTTTGCATCCCCTCACCTGCTAATTTACACCTCTGTCTCATGTTTCCTTCTCCTTCCTCTTCCTTTCTCTGGGGTGCTTGCTGAATTAATTTTGGCAGGAAAGACTGGTGTGAGGGTACAACTCACACAGAACTTTGCACTCTATAGACATGGTAAATCCAGGGGTGCTTTAGGGATCACTGACTCCAACCCTCTTATTCTACAATAAGGAAATAGGGAGAGTTCAGGTGGTTTGCTCAAGGTCACACTGCTAGTGGGTGGCAGATAGATTGGGTCTAGAATCTGGCTTGCTGACCTACGTGTGCCGTGTGTCCCAGCATGCCGCATTCCTCAGGGCTGGTCATATGGAGACCTGTCCAGGCTTCAGAAGGGGGCATCCACTGGCAAGCAGCTGGATCCACACTGCTTCTCACCATGCCCCTGCCAGGAGGCGAAGTCTTGCTTTTCCTTCAGTCTTTGGTTTCTCTGTCTCAGTCCTGTGGAAAGGAGTTTGCCCTCTGTGTGGTTGGAAACTGGGGGCCCAATGCCTCTCTGTGGGAGGGGCTTCTCCCTGCAATGAGTTGGAACATTGGGAATTGATACAGGAACCTACTGGAGAGCCCAGAGTCTCACTAGCTATCCAGATCCAGAGCTGATGGGTCCCCCTTGCCTTTTTTGGGGAGGAAAGGGAAAGGGAGATGTTCACTTTTATTGTCATCTTTGGTCAGCTTCAACTCTTAGTGGACATTTACTATGTGCAAGCCACTGCTTTTTACATACAGTATTTTCATTTAATTCTTAAAACCCTGTGAAGTAGGCATTATTCTCCCCGTTTTATAGGTGACGGAACTGAGGTTAAAACAGGTTAAGTAGCTTCCTCCAAATCACGTAAATAGTAAGTAGTAGAGCCAGTGTCAGAGCACAGGTCTTGAGAACATTTAGGTTCATCTGTTTTCATTTCTTGAGTGCAACTTTCATGAAATCTTACAGGGATAGAAGCTTAAAGCCATTGTCTGCACAATCATTATTTTTTGATTGTTAGAATCTACAACATTTTTATAGTGTTTCACAACCATTCCCATAGCTGTTTACTTTTAATTTTGTAATTACATAGATTCAGTGCTCTACTGGTTCTTCTGCTCCTTTCCTGAGTTTTTTTATTTTGAATCACCTCTTCATTGCGTGTGGGAACAAAATTCATATGTAAAGCAGAAATGGCATTAATAGAAAGGGCATGGGCCAGACAGACTGGGGTTCAAATTAGAAGTCTGCCATAGTGGATTCTAGTGGATTCTTCAAAATGGGCTCATAGGTGCTGTCATCTCTGAGCCTGGATGTGGGAACGTCACACTCCTGCCATCCGTACTTGAACAGCACCCCAGCAGGTTAAAATGCTTCTGGTCGCGCTTGGACACAGCCCCGTGGGTGTTGCTTCATTATCCGCTGATAAGGAAAGCTGCCGCCGGGAAGTCTGAGGTCAGCTGAACATTTCCCCTTCTGTAGGTAACTTGTTGGTTCTGCCTGGGTGCTTGATAATTTCTTTCTTGAATTTCGTAGTTCAATACCTAAACCAGGAAATGTCTTCATGTCAATCACTTTGTATCAATTTTTTATGGAATGTGGTGCACAATTTTGATGTGCAGACTCAGTTCTTTATTCATCTCAGGAGCTTTTTATTTTAAAAGGTGAAGACCGTTTTGTGTGTTCCATCTGTTTCTCTGCTTCAGGTTCATCAGTTTTCTGATGTTGGATCACCTTTGCTCTTTCTATACATTTTATTCTCTCCTCTAGTTGCTTTAATAATTTAAATCTTTCTCCTCTGAGTCCCAGTGACTTGCCCAAGGTCCCTTTGCGCATGGGTGACAGAGCCAGGACTGGAACCCTTTAGCTGGTCTCAGTAATTAGATTTCCTGCTGTGCCTGTACTGCTTCTTGGAGCTTCGATATGTATTTATTGGTTCTGCAAAAGTGTTTTGTGGTTCTCAGTGTTATCATTCTTTCTTCCATTGCTTTATTTAATCATCTAATCCTTTAGCTCTTATTTTATTAAATTCATGCTCTTAAGCTATTCCATAGCATGAAGCACGTTTGGGTAATTTCCTCCCGTTCTTTTAGTTGTTTTTATTTAGACTGGGGTTTTTGTTTTGTGTGTGTGGGTGGTGGTGTTTTTGGACTTTTTCATGCTGTGTTCCATTTTGTTGGTTTGTTTGGTTTGGGTTTGGGCCCCACCCCCACAGGGGCATGTTTGCCTCATTGCCATGCAGTTCCTTTTTTTTTTTTTTTTTTTTTTAACAGAGATGTAAAAATTTTTATTGAGGTAGCATTCAAGTAACATAAAATGAACTGTTTTAACATGAACAATTAAGTGGCATTTCATACATTTACAGTCTTGTGTGATTATCACCTTTATCTAGTTCCTAAACATTTTTATTACTCCAACATAAAATCCTATACCCATTAAGCAGTTACTACCCATACCTCCATAAACGGTTAAAGTCCCTTATAACCACCAATTTGTTTTGTTTCTTTTTTTTTTATTTATTTATTTTTTTATTATACTTTAAGTTCTAGGGTACATGTGCATAACGTGCAGGTTTGTTACATATGTATACTTGTGCCATGTTGGTGTGCTGCACCCATCAACTCGTCAGCACCCATCAATTCATCATTTATATCAGGTATAACTCCCCAATGCAATCCCTCCCCCCTCCCCTCCTCCCCATGATAAGCCCCAGTGTGTGATGTTCCCCTTCCCGAGTCCAAGTGATCTCATTGTTCAGTTCCCACCTATGAGTGAGAACATACGGTGTTTGGTTTTCTGTTCTTGTGATAGTTTGCTAAGAATGATGGTTTCCAGCTGCATCCATGTCCCTACAAAGGACGCAAACTCATCCTTTTTTATGGCTGCATAGTATTCCATGGTGTATATGTGCCACATTTTCTTAATCCAGTCTGTCACAGATGGACATTTGGGTTGATTCCAAAGATGTGGAGAAATAGGAACACTTTTACACTGTTGGTGGGATTGTAAACTAGTTCAACCATTATGGAAAACAGTATGGCGATTCCTCAAGGATCTAGAACTAGATGTACCATATGACCCAGCCATCCCACTACTGGATATATACCCAAAGGATTATAAATTATTCTACTACAAAGACACATGCACACGTATGTTTATTGCGGCACTATTCACAATAGCAGTTCCTTTTCATCTTGCCTGACCTATGCACCTTGATTCAGGGCGAGTTCATTCTTAACACTTTTCTCACCGTGTCTGAGCCTGTTCATTTCCTCCACAAGGCATAGTTTGAGGGCTGTGAGTTCTGTGTCTGTTCCCTTGTCTATAGCCTGAGGGCCTTGGCGGAGTGAGGTGGGGAGGGAGAGCTGACCTGAGGCTGTGAGCAGTCTTTATTACTAACCTCTCAGAGAGAAAAGCCACACTCCTGCCTCCAGGACACGTGCTGTTTTGGGGAAGAGACCCAATAAACAGGTAACTATAGGCCCTGCCATAAGAAGAGGGGACACTGTTAGGTTGCAGGGACCAGATTTGCTTGACTTCCTTCAAGTCATCGTTGTGGCAGTTTAATGGAAGGATGTCAGTGTGTGCGAACAAGGGTTAAGCCAGACCGAAAGTCCAGGGCAGCACTTGCAGGCCACGGCAAAGAACTTGGCCTTTATTCTGTGAGTGGGCTCCAGCTCTGTCTCAGAAGAGCCATTCCAGCAGCAGTGTGAAAAATTAAATACAGGTTTTCAGACATAAATCCCCAGCGCTTATCTGTTGGTCAGCTCTGCAAATAGGATGAGGAAATACCTTCTTTACTGGAAACTGTCACCAAGGAGTAGAGAATTTCCTGAGCAGACTGGCATTCCCCACCCTTCTTTGCCCCTGCCCTTTTCAAACACCTTCAGCTCCTGGGCATTGGCTGAAGAATGCCCAGTTTTCCCCAGCGCTGCGGATCTCTGGAGATGTGTTTCCCGGCTGAGCATTATGGAAGCCAGGGCCAGGCGGCACGTCCAGAGAACACATCTCAAGGTTGTTGTTTGAAGCACAAACAGAGCAGGGACCAATTATGGAGTCCCTCTGCACAGCATGATCCTGACTGTGCTTGGCATGGGGTGGGCAGAGGCTGGCAGAGCTGAAGAACCAGCTTTGGCCCCCTGAGGGGTAGCTGGGAGGGAGAAGGGAGAGGATCATAGATTTCTTTGCTACCAGACAGGTCTGCCGGTGTGAGCTCATCTTTTCAGAGAGGTGTCTTCTCCTCTTAACAGCCAGGTGCCCCCTGTGGCCCCAGGGTGGCACTGGATCCTAGATCCTGTGAGCAGAATTTTGTATCTATTTCTGGGGAAGAAAAGACCATGGCTTCTATCACCCTGAAAATAGGGCCCTGTCTCCTCAAATAGTTAAGAATGCCTGTTCTATCTAACCCCTATATTTTATAGGTGGCAAAAGTAACCAGAGACCCAGTGAGCAGAAATGGTTTACCCGAGGATTCAAGGTCGTGGAGGCCAGATCTAAAAGTCACCTCTTACTGCCCCATGGACGTACAACATTGTCTTCGCTTTGCTACCAAAGTGATAGCTATTCTTTTCTTGAGTGCTAAAAGTATGCCTGGCACAGAGCTTAGTGCTTTACTTATTTTGGTCCATTAGATCCATAAAATGGCATCACAGTTTTGCAGAATAGACAGCCAGACAGCCAACTCTCAGTTAAGGGAGAGAGGTTAAGTCACTTCCCAAAGTCACAGAGACAGTAACCAGAGGAGAGATTGCAGACCCAGCTCTCGTGGGTGTCCACCCTCCCTGTTGCTTCCCTCCCTCCTTCCTATGCTTCTGTCTCAGTCCGGTTCATTCCTGTAGGCCTAGGCCAAGGCTTGCCTCCCCCCGAACCTCTCCTTGATGGCCCCAGCCCTTGCTGGTCTTCTCTTTTCTGAAAAGCCAGGGCCATTGAAAGTTTTTTGTAGGCAAATGGTTCTGGTTTCCCATCTTGCCACTTCCTTGCTGCCCACCATTGATCAGACGAAGAGTATTCCACGCAGGAAGCTCTGTGAGATGGGATGAGATGGATGGGCAAGAGAAGAAAGGCCAGTGTGGCTGGAACATAATGAGCTAAGAGGGATGGGAGGGACTGAGTGTGCAGTTTGCAGGTTCTGATCAGGCAGGCCCTTGGGGGCTGCAGGAGGAAGTGAGGACAGCATTCTGAGTGCAGTGGGAGCCACTGGAGGGCTTCTGAGCCAGAATGGGAGAGATGGGAACAAATGTCATTTTGAGATGGAGTCTCACTCTGTCACCCAGGCTGGAGTGCAGTGGCACAGTCTCAACTCACTGCAAGCTCCGCCTCCTGGGTTAACACCGTTCTCCTGCCTCAGCCGCACAAGTAGCTGGTACTACAGGCACCCTCCACCACGCCCAGCTAATTGCTTTTTGTTTTTGTTTTTTTTTTGTATTTTTAGTAGAGACGGGGTTTCATCGTGTTAGCCAGGATGGTCTTGATCTCCTGACGTCGTGATCCACCCATCTCGGCCTCCCAAAGTGTTGGGATTACAGGCATGAGCCACGGTACCTAGCCACAGGTGTCATTTTTAAGAAGGTGACTTTGGGCCAGGTGCAGTGGTTCATACCTGTAATCCCAGCACTTTGGGAGGCCAAAGCGGGTGGATCACCTGAGGTCAGGAGTTTGAGACCAGGCTGACCAACATGGTGAAATCCCATCTCTACTAAAAAAATACAAAAATTAGGTGGGCATGGTGGTGGATGCCTGTAATCCCAGCTACTCAGGAGGCTGAGGCATGAGAACCACTTGAATTCAGGAGGCGGAGGTTGCAATGAGCCGAGATTGTGCCATTGCACTGCAGCCTGTGTGATACAGCAAGACTCTGTCTAAAAACAAAACAAAACAAAACAAGGCGACTTTGGAAAAGGAATTGGAGGGGCCAAATGCAGTATTCCAGAATGCAGTTGGTGGTGGTTGGGTATGGTTGTAGAGATGGGAAAAGGAGGGTGAATGGATGGAGGCATGCTTTGTAGATAGAACCAACAGGACGTGGGGATGGGTTAGGTATGTGTGAGTTCAAGCGATTACAGTGAGATTTAGAATGAGGAAGAAGGAATTGTCAAGGTGACTCTCAGATTCCTGACTTGTGCAGCTATGTGGCTGGTGGTGCCATTTCTTTACTTGGGAAAGCCTGGAAGAGGCACCAGTTACGATGGGCAAATCAAGAGTTCCATTTGAAATCCATGCAAGGTGAGATGCTTGTGAGACCTTAAGTGGGCATGTCCAGTAGGCATTTGTTTGATATTGTTCTGGAGCTCAGAAAAGAGATCTGGGCTGGAAAAGTATATTGGTATCCTCCACCTATAGAAAGTTGTCAAGGCACAGGAATGGAGGAAGTCACCTGCAGGGAGAGTGTAATGAACGGAGAGGAGGGACCAGGGCTAAATCCATGCACACTTCCAACAGTGAGAAACCAGGGGAAGAGAGGAGCCAGAGAAGGAGACGAAGAAGACACCAAAGTCTGAGAAGCCCAGGAGAAAGGATTCTGAAACAGACGAGGGCACTCGAAGTGGGGCTTTTCCAGGGGGTAGGATGTTGCTGAGGGACCAAGGAAGATGAATGTGCCAAATTGTGGCTCACTGCTGAGCATCCAGGAGGTGCCCAGTAAATGTGAGATCCTCTTCCTTGCCCTCCGCCTCCTTCTTCATTTGTTTTTCATTTATTCTTTTTGCATGTCTGTTGGCCTTTTCCCTCAGCTTACAGTAAGAACTCAAGAAATAATGAATAAATAAATGAATGCAGGAAGTGAATGAATGACGTGAATTGCGAGTTTTGTCATTATCTCCCTTCTTGTAGCCCGGGGCACTGATTTTGTTCAAGGGCTAAGCCAGATGCAAGTTTCCTGGGAACCTATGGCCCTTGTCTAGCAGAGGGCCCTCAGGGAGCCATTTCTCATGCTTTTCTGGCATCCTGGCCTGAGCAGTGCCACGTGGTCCCCGGCCACCCATGCAGGGAGCCGCCTCCCCCAGCAGGAAGCTAGAGTCCCTGTCGCCTTTCCCCCCAGAGAGGTGTCGACTGCACTGTAATCACACAATTATGATGCCATTAAAATGTCACATTTGAAGAAATCCATATAAACAGAGCATTAACAACCGCTTGAAAATTGTAGTCTTTTCCACTAATGACCTACTTTCTCTATGCACCACGCCCTCCCACCACCCATGCTGGCTGCCTCTCTTCCAGCCTTGATTTTGGAGGCAGGCAAGAAGGTACAGTCATCTTTTCTGCCTGGAAAGCCTTAATGTTTAATGTGCTGAGAGTGACTCTTTGACAGGGCTGGAGACAGCAAGGCCGGGGGGAGCCATTTAGTGAGTGAGACGAGGATGTCACACCCATGCAGATCTAAGGTTCTGAAGGAAGGGGCCTCAGAGAGAATCTGGTCCTTGGAAACTGAAGAGAACTGATGGTGTTGAAAAATCTGAGGGTTGGCAGGGCGCAGTCGTTCATGCCTGTATTCCCAGCACTTTGGGAGGCTAAGATGGGAGGATTGCTTGAGGCCAGGGATTTGAGACCAACCTGGGTAACATAGTGAGACCTCATCTCTACAAAAACATAAAAAATAAAGAAATTAGCCAGGCATGGTGTCGTGTGCCTATAGTCCCAGCCAGCCTACTCAGGAGGCTGAGTCGGGAGGACTGTTTGAGCCCAGGAGTTTGTGGCTGCAGCGAGCAATCATTGCACTAGTGAAGTCCAGCTGAGTGACAAAGCAAGACCCTGTCTCTGAAAAAATAAAGTAGATCTGAGGATTGGGTTCATCCCATTGGTTTTGACTTCCTCTTCTTGGGAAGAAGAGATTTATTTTGAGACCTTGGCCACTCTCACAGCATAACAAAATTGCAGGAGGGAAATGTCCTGCTCAGAGGTTGTGGACCAGAGAACTTTGGATCCCTGCCACTGCGAGTTGAGGGCAAGGGCATAGGAAGGCAGAGGCAAGGGGGTGACAGGGGTTTTGACAATTTTAATCTCATTTCCAGAATATGGCTCTGGAAAAGTTGTTTGGATACTAAGTGTTCTTTGTCTCCAAAATCTGATCTTAATGCACTAAGGAAACGGATAACTTAAGAGAATCTTGCAGTGAGTACTTTTATGAAGTAAAACGTAAACCAAAGCAGCTCTGGTGAAGTGATTAATCTGTTCCCAATGCATCTGAATTGCAAATCTGGATTCCCATCCAGTAACCAGATTTGATTAAAGAGCACACCTAATTCTGAAAAAGTGAAAAGAAGGCCACTGTGGATGTAAAGAAGTTGAATTCGTGTGGGAGACATTCGAAATGTCACTCTAACACCTTACATCCTTCCAACAGTTCAGGATGCACCTGCAAAAAGGATCGTGCCACCAGTGCTTTGATGAATGGACAAGAATGATTGGTGACACACATGTCACTTGGGGAGCAATTACTTATGCTTCCTGAGGTCAGGGAAATGTCCCTGTAGGTCTTGTTTACAGAAGCAAGTGCATCATAAATCCCGTTCTGATAGTTCATCTAAGATTCCCTGGGCAAAGTTCCTGCTGCGTTTTGGAGATGGCTAGTGTTGAGTTCAGGTACGTAGGATTTCTCCCAGCTTCTCAGCCCACTGCCGTGATCACTTGCCGCGTCTCCTGTGGCACTAAAATCACCCTTGGTTGAGGCAGGTATCCTACCCTATCCATATTCAGCAGGCACAGCATCTGGATACTTGGGGTCTGCTTTTGACATAAAAAGAGCCCATTCTATTAAAAGCCAGCCAGCAGCCTCCATAGAGTCCCATGAGATAAAGTCATTTCAAAGTCATTCGCTCCCATCCCACACCTACATATTCAGCAGCTGACCTAGTTTTGAGAGAGCTAGAGGGTATCTGGATGTCACCTTATTTACAGAGAAGACAGAAAATGCGCTAAGCTCTGGGCCCTTGCTGCACACACTATCTGGGGAGATCTATCCTCCCCCTAGCAGGCGTAGAAGAGCGGGGAACAAATTCTGCTCAACTGAAAGCTGGAAGCTTCTTGCTAATGTCACCTTTGGGGATTGAGTGGCAGGGCTTAGGGGCACTTGACTCTGAAACTGTCTTCCTAGCAATATTCCAGTTTAACATCTTTGGGCATGTGGATTAGGGAAGGGGTTTCTAGAATGACCTTGGCAGAAAATGTACAACTGTGCTTCCTGCCATGCCTCCTCCTTCATCCTTCCTGGGTCTGTCTCCAGGCAGGCGCTAGTTTTGGAAGCCTCACTCTATGAATGATCCTCTGTTATGGCAGGGACTTTGCAAGGGTGTGCACAGAGTCTGCCTGCCTGGGTTTCATCCCCGCACCTCCACTGACTTGCTGTGTGACCTTGGCCAAGTCCTGTTAGCACCATGGAACTCAGTTTCCTCTTCAGTAAAATGGGATTAATAGGAGCACCTGCCTTGGGTTTGTTCTGAGTATAGAACGAGGGACATTTTTAGGATAGAGCCTGGTGTGTAGTAAACACTACACCCACTATTAGTTGCAGTAGTTGTGTTGTTGTCATTATTCTGGGTGATTGTGTCCAGTGTGAGAGGTAGTCACTTTTTAAAGCCAGTTCTTTTGCCTGGCTTCCCACAGCTTCCCATCTTGATTTCTGTCAAGGTTATCTTTGTCTGGCAAGAACCTAGAGGGAGATTTGAGGAAGCTGCCAGCCATGCTAAACACATTACTCATTAGTGTGGCTTTTGGACCGGCCATTCCAGCCCATGGAGCCAAAGTCCTGGGAGGCATGGAGAAGTCCCTTCGGGGCTAAGTTCAGAGAAGGAGAAAGGACCAGAAGTCAAGCAGGAAGCTCTGAAGTCCAGGTTCCTCGGGGTATGGGGTCTCAGGCAGGTCCAGGCTTCTAATCTCACCCAAGTCGGCTCTCCAGAATCACCCTGCACAGTTTCTGTGCTGGCTCCAGCCCCCACTCTCCACATGCATAAAAAGCAAGTTAGCACAAAGCTCAATTTCTAGCCTTCAAAGCTGATAATAACCTTATGTATTACGCTTCTTAAAATAGTTTTCTTGTCTTATCATTTGCATGGCACTGTGCTCAAACTCGTGTGAGATGGAGCTTTGGATAGAAAACACATATTGAGTCCCAGGAAGCTTTTGCATTGATAATGACCAATTCTCACAGATGGACAGTGAGGTGAGGCACCTGGTCATCTGTGAATGCTGTCAGAGACCCCATTTCTGCCACAGGGAAGGGAGAAGCAGCTCAACTTAAATTGGCTGACTGTAAACTGCATTTTCCCTCCATTAGCGTTCAGTCACCAAAAGAAATAATAGTAACCACAGCTATGTTGTAATAATAATATGTTATGTATGCGTTATGGTTTACCAAGCAATTTTTCATGTCTCATCTCATTTCTGAAGCCTAATTTGGGCTATGAAGCTGGGTGAGGGTGAAGATTAGTATTGTCCTTGCAGGGAGGAGGAAACTGACCATGAGGTTCTGAAACTGACCAGAAAGGAAATGTTTAGCTGAGCCAAGCTCAGGACCCAGCTTTCTGGAATTAGAGAGGTCATCCCTGGGGCTGTGCTTCCCTTTTTAGCCCATCTCTACTCCCCACCTCCACACACAGACACTCTTGGGGCTGCTTTTCTGTCCAGGTAAAATTGGGTTGAAAACAAAAAAGGATCCCTTGAAGGAGAAAAATCACAAATGCATAATGTTTACTATGATCACTTTTCCATTGTTTGATTCTTCCCTCCTTTTGCTTTCTTTACCCTTTTCCTTGTATTCCCTTACTGTCCCAGGGGTTACAATTTGGTGACTGGCAGGCCAGAGTCAGCCCATGGGCATGTTTTGTTTTGCCCAAGAGCAGGTTTAAAGCAGTGTAACCAGGCAGGTATTGTGCGGTACCTACAAGCCATCCACTCTTGCTCATATTTCTCAGTGACTCCAAGTCTGCTCATTCGTGACCCCTGCTAGATACCTTGGTTCAGAGGACCTCTTGAAAATTGCTTGGCCCCGTAGCTATTTCTTATGGCTAGAGAGCTTTCTGATGGTGCTTTACGATATTTTCTAGTCCTTTACAGTGAGCTAAGGAGGAGAGAGAAGCCTGACCTTTAGATGGAGAACTGCTTTGCCCCTGAGAAATCCAAAACTTATTTTTAGAGTTATTTTCCTCTGAGTGGTTTTCAGTGGGGTGGGCATCTGACTCGGCCTGTCTCTGTCCTGTTGGAGGCTGTTCTGGCCACATTGTGGGGCCACCCTGGGAGGATTTGGCCTCCTTTCTCTCCTATTGCTGTCTCTGAGATGGCTGCAGCCTCACCCTTGCAGATCTGTCCTCTATCTGATGAGGTGACCCTGCATCCAAGATGGCTCAACTGTGCACACCAGAGACAGCGTGTTTCAGCATCCAGCTCCATCCAGGAGAAGCCACCCTCTCTGAATCACTTCCAACTTTGCTCTACCTATATCCAGTCCCTCCCCTTGGACTCTCCTGGGTACTGGTTCCTGTTCTCAGTGCCTGTTCTCTTCTAAGGTTGGCCTCCTGGTTATAGGCAAATTCACCCTCCTGTGCTTCCACCCAGTCTACCAAATCCTTTTTTCCTGAGTCCCCTGTGAATACCTGGCTCTCTCCCGCCTTGATCTCATGCTCCCTGGGTACCAGAGCTGGAGGATACGGAGTCTTCTCCCCAGTGACCAGCTTGCCGCTCTGGTCTCTGAATACAAACAGAAGGAGATGCAGAAATAAAGGGTGTGGCGGGACTGGGCACAGTGGCTTACGCCTGTAATCCCAGCACTTTGGGAGGCCAAGGTGGGCGGATCACGAGGTCAGGAGATCGAGACCATCCTGGCTAACACGGTGAAACCCCATCTGTACTGAAAAAATACAGGCATGGTGGTAGGCACCTGCGGACCCAGCTACTCCGGAGGCTGAGGCAGGAGAATGACGTGAACCTGGGAGGCGGAGCTTGCAGTGAGCCGAGATTGCACCACTGCACTCCAGCCTCTGCAACAGAGCAAGACTTTATCTCAAATAAAAAATAAAAATAAAAAAATAAAAAATAAATAAAGGGTATGGGTAGGACCAGCTCTCTCAGTCCTCATGTCCCCCAGTAATTGAGATGTGTTCTTCAGACAAGTGACTAGCAATCCAGGATGCCCGTCGACATAAGGGAGTTTTGGGTTAAGTCTTTGGTGGTGGAATTTACAGGGTGTTGATAGGAAGGAAGCAGATACATCAGCATTAGAGCTCACACTTCCTGGCACATGCCCGGGAGCCAGGCCTGCTTCCCCAGTCATGCTGACTTAGACTTTCCTGGCACCTCCTTCTCGTGCTAATTTGTAAGTAAATTAATCTCCATAGAAGGTCCAAATGTGTGAGGTTTGTTTTTTTTTTTTTTCTATTCCAGAAACAAAAACCGGGCTTCTGTCCATTCAGTTAATTATATTATGTTTCACTGTTGGAATTTTTAGGCAATTATAATAATTATTGGAACTTTTCGTTTTCCAGAAAGCTGGAAGCTTCCCCCAAAGTTGTAATGCATGTGGAGTGCAATTGAGATGTGGGTGGTGAGAGTGTTTATGGGCGAAGTGGTGGGGAGGAGAGAGCTGGGCAGTGGTTGCTTTTGTTGTCAGAGACTAAATGAGACAGAAATCAAATGGAGAAAGACTCCCACACTAAAGAGGGATCCAGGCTTGGTGTCCTGGCTGGCAGACCCTCCGGGGGCTCAGAGATGCCACAGCAGAGCAACTCTTAGCAGACATATTTTCTAGGCACCTGGCTGTTGAGGCAGGAGGGTGAGGAGGAAGGTGGGGAAAAGGGACAGGAGGAGGTAGAATAGAAAAGTAAACTCATCCCTGCTGAATTATGTGCTACCTCATTTGGTGTGAGAAATAGCCCTTTATTCGTCTATTATATGTCCATTCTATCTATCAAACTATTTAAGGAGTGCCTTTCATATAATTAATACTAACCATTAAACTACAACATTGAAGGAGCAATTGCTTAATTCTGAGGAAAATTTAAATTTATTACCAGCACCTGAGATAAAAATGAATCCTAAAGAGAAGGAGAGAAACCCCCACAGAAGATAAATAGAAAGCCAAGTGGGATATTGACTTGATCCTTCTCCAGTGCAGGGTAATTTGGCTTCTAAAGTGAGTTAGATCATAATAAATTAAATTTAGATTTCTGCACATCAGTAAAATATCTCCCAAGACAGAATTCCAGTGAGAGGAAGAGGTGATAATACATGGAGGAAATATTAAAATGAAGATCTTATCTAATAATCCATAATTGATGTGCAGTCCCTCGGTGAGGGAAAAGGATTTTCCAGCTCTTTCCTTTGCATGAGCCCAGGCAAGCGAAGGACTGGGGTGCCCCTCCTTCCTCACTGGAACTTGTTCTATACGCTGTGGGGAATGTCTGCCACTGACAGTCATCCTCTTCCCAGACCATCCATTCTCTGCAGGTAGGAGTTATATTAGCAGTATGAGATGGGAGCATATGGTGATATGTTAGCATTTCACTGGGGATTA
Source organism: Colobus angolensis palliatus (assembly GCF_000951035.1). NCBI lineage: Eukaryota > Metazoa > Chordata > Mammalia > Primates > Cercopithecidae > Colobus > Colobus angolensis. The sequence goes on from NW_012118655.1 coordinate 597,525, forward strand.
TGTTGCACCATCTCCCTCTCTTGGCTGGCCTTGGAAAACTAAAGTCACTCCCTAACTGGCTGGACCACAGAAAGGCATAGGGGTAAGCAGATACTTTTGTATTTTATGACTAGCTGACAGTGGGTCTTATGGATGACTAGAACATATGGTGATATGGAAGGAACACAGTTTTGAAATGAAAAGTCTTGGATTAGAGTCTCAGTAGTGAATTCACTTCTTCTTCTTTTTTTTTTTTTTTTTAATGGAGTCTCACTCTGTCAAACAGGTTGGAGTGCAGTGGCATGACCTCGGCTCACTTCAGCCTCTGCCTCCCCACTTCAAGCAATTCTTGTGCCTCAGCCTCCCAAGTAGCTGGGACCACAGGCGCATGCCACCATGCCTGGGTAATTTTTGTATTTTTAGTAGAGATGGAATTTTACTGTGTTGGCCAGGCTGGTCTGAAATTCCTGGCCTCAAGTGATCTGCCAACCTCAGCCTCCCAAAGTGCTGGGATTACAGGCGTGAGCCACCGTGCCTGGCCTGAATTCAATGTTTGTATGATTTGAAGAAGCCCCTTTGCTTCTTTGAGCCTCGGTTTCTTCATCTGTGAAATGGTAACAGTATAACCAGCCTGGCTACTTCATAGGGGTAATAAAAACGAGATATTCAAGTGAAAATGCTTTGCAGATTATTAACAATTTTCTTGGGCCTGTTTGGTATTGACTTTCCATCATTATTCTTTTATTTTTAAAAGTTTGGTTTGGTTCTTTTTCAAATCTACCCAGCCATTTTTTGTCTTTTGTTCTTTACTAATTTTTATTCCATATTTTATTTTACTTATTTTTATTTGTATAAATTTGGGGAGTACAAGTATGGTTTTGTTACATTATACCATATTTTAAACATTTTATCTACAATTATGCCTTATTCTATATCTAGTATTCCTGTATCCAAAGTCCTTGGAGTATCTAAATCTGTTATAGTTTCTACTGATTCTTATGTAGTAGACTTGCCTTGTCTTGTCTTATAGTGACTTGTTTCCTTGTATGTCTGGTAATTTATTATTGTATTATTGTATTATTATTATATTATTGTATGGTGATTTCATCTTTTGATGAGCTTTGTGGGAATTCTGGGGTCCTAAATTGGAGATGTTTTCCTCCACATAGGACTTACATTTGCTTCTTCTGGGAGCCAGAGTACAACTGATCTGGACCACTTTGTCCCCTTCTTGGGCTTAGTTACAGAAGACTCAGGTTCAGCTTTTCTACCTTTTGGAAGCCAAGGTTTATTTTCTCAGTGACTTTTACCCTGAGGGCAGCCTCACATCTTACCTCTGCTTATCATTCAACTACCCTACCTCTAGTTTCAGCATCCTGTATTTTTTTCCTGGCTTTACTACTCCTTTCATGTTGAAGATTTTCATTCTAGAAAGACCATAAGTGCATCAGAACCCTTGTAGAATCTAGTTATGGTTTAGCATGAAGAGTCCCCTGGGAGTATCTGGTTTGCCGTGGTGCTAGATAACAGAAGCTTCCAGCTAGTGGAAGGCAAGGGCATTCTGAGGGGTATCAGGTAGCCAGAGGCTGTGGTCCTGGAAGAAGATTGGCTACATGGAGATGAGAACTCCAGGCCACCGCTGCTTAAAACTGGGTCTGTTGAAAAGAGGGAAGACAGCACAGACTTTGAGACAGACATCAGTTGTGTGAACTTGGGCAAATCATTTATCCTCCCTGTGCCTCAGTTTCCTCATTTGAAAATTGGGGATATAGTTTCTTACTATGTATTAAGTTTGTGGGGGCTAGAATTCATTTGAGGTACCCCTCACTCACTACTTCCCTCTGAGGTTCTGATAAGGGGATATGTGATGGTTAATTTTATATGTCAACTTGGCCAAACTACAATGTCCAGGTATCTGGTCAAATACTATTCTGGCTGTTTCTGTGAAGGTGTCTTTTGGATGAGATTAACATTTACATTGGCAGACTTTGCATACAGCAGGCTACCCTCCATAATGTGGGTAGGCCTCATCCAATCAGTTGAAAGTCTTAAAAGAACAAAACTGACCTCCCCAAGCAAGAAGGAATTCTGCCAGCAGGCCACCTTAGGACTTCGACTGCAGCTGTTCCCTGGGTCTCCAGGCTACTTTGAGGATTTTGGATTTGTATCTCCATAATCACATGAGCCAATTTCCTAGAAATCAATCAGCCAATCAATCAATCTGTCCTCTCAATTTACATGTAAACACACACACACACACACACATACACACACACACACTACTGGTGATAATTTCTGTAGAACCCTGACCAATACAGAGGCACATACAAGAATCGGCAAACAAATGGGAAACAAATAATAATTTTATTAATTTCATGACCTGAGACAAGCAAGCTCCTCTAACCCTAAGGAAAGGCTTTGAGTAAAAGCTGAGATGGACAATGTGGAATTGCCTGAGGATGAAGTGGAGCTTCCTATATCCCCACTTCGACTCTAAACCAAGGAACCAGAACACTCAGAGTTTAAGGAGAGATGGTGGCACAGACCCCAAATCTACGTATTCAAACAACCACTTGGGTGAGATAGAAGGCTTGCTTCTAGAAGGCAAGCCTAGTGTGTGCTCACTAGCTAGGGACAAATAGAACAGGACAACCTGCTCTACCTGGACAGTGGAAGTGCATGCTAGAGGGCTAGGCCATGGCTGTACCACACAGGAGTCCTGCCCACCAGCAAAACATGTGTAGCTCCAACCAGTGAGATTAGTTTTGTCTGCCTTGGAGAGGAGCATGAAAGGATGGAAAGAAACCCTGGAAGTGTTTACAATACTCACAGCAATGCCCTAGATAGGGTTTTACATGTTCTCCTGCACTGACTGTGCCAGGCTCCACACCATATTTTATTTTCTTAGGAGATAACTCTTCCATGGAAATATGATTGGGTGGGTGAGGAGAAAAGGGTTCTCCTCCTGATAAAATATGGTATAGAGTCTGGTGCATAATAAGTGCCCATTGAATGGCAGGCATTACCATAGGCACAGCATTTTCACAGAACAACATCTCTTCATGAAACATTGATATAAAAGGCAGCCTCTATGCTGGGCAATATCTCCCTTTTCATAGCACACATATGGGAGGGTCTCCACCGTGTTTGAATTCCTTGATGAACCCATCTGACTTCAGTTGGTCTAGGACCCTTCGTTACCTGTTTCACACTCCTCTGTGTTAATTTTTCAGAGGTGCAAGTCTCAATGATGGTACCACGGGTTGGAAGATCTGGGAAATAGCTGCCACTAAATATTTGAAGACTATGAAAGACAAAGATAAGACTAGTACCAAATGGCCATGGGGGCATAACCAGATCCAAAAGGGAGATATTACCAGGAGACAGATTCTTGATCAATATAAGAAGGACATATCTAGAAGTTAACAGTTCTTTAAGGTTGGAGTAGGCTATTTGGTACCTCTGTGTCACTGGCTGGACCCAGGAGGGATGTCCATGGGGCAGTGGTATGTTATGCTGAAGCTTCCAACATTGGATGGATAGATGCACGATATCATCTTTAAATAAGAAGTTACATCACTGTTTTCTACTCTGACTTTCTTCTACGTTAACCTGACAGCACATCCCCACCTTCCTGCAGGAATCCAGCTGCAGAATACCTCCTTTTTTGGCCCTGGCTGTTAGTAATAAGCTCACTGCTGGGAGGAGGAGGGTTTCTCAGCAAGGAGAGTGAAGAGTAGAGGGGCTGATGGTGAAGGGTGTGCAGACATCCTTTGAAGGAGGAATAGCCTGAAGCAAAGAAAGAAGTTGGCTGAGGAAAATGACAGGAAATGCACAGATAGTGAGTCTTTGAAGATGGTCCAAGAAAATGGCAGTGAGGCTGTGATAAGGCTGTGCTGCCTAATGGCAAAGAGCATGCAGGCTGGAGCCGGCTGCCGGGGTTCTAATCCCACCTCCAGCACTGACAAGCTGTGTGATATCAGGCACAGGACTTGGGGCCTGTTATTTCTGTGCCTACATACCCCTAATTATGGAAAGGTAACATTGGTACCTATTATTGTGAATATTAAATGTAAATAGTTATGACACATAGTAAGTACTCTTCCTGGGTGTTAGCTGATTTATTACAGGGTAAATTTGAGACGTTCTCTTCAGGATCAGACACAGTTCACGGTAGGATAGAAGCTGTATCAAAGGGATAAAGAGTTTCTCATTTTCAAGGTGAAAAAGAAGACAATTGGGACAGTAAGAGAGAACTAGTAGTACCAAGCTCAGGAAAGAAGGGAGAGAGACAAAAGCATGAGTGGGAATGTAGAACAGCTTTAAATCCTAACAGAAGGGAGGGATACCAGGATTTCAGAGCCAGATAATCTGCTTGAAGTGAGAGGGAGAAAAACAGTCCCAGGGAAGGAAGGAGAAAAAGAAATTCAAGATTTCTCCTTGAAGCATGGTGGGAGGAGAGAAATTAAGCAACTTAACGGATGTGCCATCAAGCTTTAGTTTTTGATGCCAGATTATTTAAGCAATGGTCTTGGCCAGGGGTTTGGCAGACTTAATGAGACAGTTTCTATTGAAAAGATTATGTCTTAGTCTTTCTGTGCCTGGTTTATTTCACTTAACATAATATACATCCATGTTGTCACAAATCACAGAATTTCCTGCTCCTTTAAGGCTGAATAATGATCTCGCTTATATGTGAAGCCTAAAAAAAGTCGAACTCAGAGAAGTAGAGAATAGAATGGTGGTTACCAGAGGCTGGGGGAGATGTTGGTCAAAGAGTACAAAGTCAGTTAGACAGGAGGAATAACTATAGTTAGTAATAATAGTATATTGCATATTTCAAAATAGCCAGAATAGAGACTTTTCAGTGTTCTCACCATAAATAAATATTTAAGGAAATAAAAATGTTAGTTAGCCTGATTCGATCATTCTACAATGTCTACATGTAACAAAATATCACATTGTACCCCATAAATATGTACAGGTATTATTTGTTAATTAAAAATAAAACTTTAAACAAGATAATGTTTGTGTTGTCTGTTTGTGGCATCATGCTTTTGAAACACATTCCCTCTAGATTGAATACATTCAGGTCAGAAAGTGAAGCGGGGGCTTGCTTGGGGGCCATGGATGCTGTTGAGGGCCCTGCAGGAGTGGACCCAGTTCTGAGTGGAGCCCTTTGGGAGCTCCTGGGTGTTTGTTCTTGTTTTCCAGGGACGTATCACTTCCTGCACCAGGGAAGTGTGGGAAGGTGAACATGTGTGTTCAGAAGCTTTCATGGATATTTGTATGAGCCAGGAAATGGAATTCACAGTATAGATACAATGTACTGCAAAGGCCCTATGCAGAGTCAGGGAGGAGGCTGGTGTCCTGGGATGGTACGGCCAGAACACCCCACACTGTGCCCTCCTGTGGCACTTTGGAAGCTGGATGTGGGGACTCATGAATGGAAGAGCTTGGAAGCCAACTCTCAGGGTCTTTCTCTGCCTATGGACCGTTCGCAGAGGAGATGCTGCTTCTTCTTGTTTCTGTCTTTGGTGTTGGGAGGTTTAAATCAATGGTTCCATCACTTAACAGCTGGTGACCTTGGATCAGCCACCTAACCTCTCTAAACTGATCCTGCCCTGCACAAATAGGGGTTGGGTGGATTCTGTGATGACATACGTGCAAGCTGCTTTATAAAATATAAAGTGCTATTGAAATAGTGGTATTTTATTTTATTTATTCTTTATGTAGTGGTATTATTTTAAACACACCTTCACCATTATTTAATATATTCAGATATTGTTGTAGAAAAGCCCAGCTCCCAGTATGGGCTGTTCTCCCTCAGGGGGTCTCAGTGCAGCAAACTATGACTGCGCTTTGTGCACGTGACAATCTGAGGGGAATAGGCCCCTCCGAGGACACCTTCTGTGACTTCTTTCAATTTCTCATGCCAGCCTGGCTGCTGCTTTGGCTTGCTAGGGGCCAGAATTCCAGAGTTCCAAAATTCTGGAGAGCTCACAGCACATGGTGCTCCCAGAAGGCACTGCAGCCAGGGATGCTGGGATGTTCAACTGCCCTGTAGGGAAACCAGCAGCCTCGGGCCCTCTTGGGTCCATGCCTCTATCTGGTATGAATAGAGAGTAGAGGTGGGGTGAGGCCAAGAGGTCAGTTGCACACACCCTTCCTGGTGTTGTCATGCGTGCCTGCCCCTCCACCTGCCTCTCCAGCACAAGGAGGCAATGACCCACTAGGCACCCAGCAAAGCCCCAGTTCCAATGTCCCTTCCCACCTGGCTACACGGCTGAGGCCACTTCCCAGCTGGTCTCCTTGTCCTTCACATGTAGCCAGAGATGTTTTCTCCATGACCTGCTTCAGGCAGACTCAGCTACATTCTGGAGTTTTCTTTCACTCATGTCTTCTTTGCATTCTGGAGTTTTCTTTGCACTCATGTCCTCCTCATTCTGGCCTCACCATTCCTGAGCTAGCCATTCCCTAACAGATTTTTTTTTCTCTGGGCCTTCCTGCCTGTGATGGTTCATTTTATTTGTCAATTTGACTGGGCCACAGGGTGCCCAGGCATTTGGTCAAACGTTATTCTGGGTGTGTCTGTGAGGGTGTTTCTGGATGAGATTAACGTTTGAATCAGTAGACTGAAGAAAGCAGATTGCCCTGCCCAGTGTTGGTGGCCCCGTCCAATTCAATGAAGGCCTGAATAGAACAAAAGGCTAAGAGGGAATTCCTCCTGCTGATGTCTTTGAGCTGCAACACGGCTTTTCCTGCGTTCAGACCCCACTGGAAACATCAGCGCTTTCTGGATCTCCAGTGTGAGCACCACAGATCCTGGGACTTACCAGCCTCCATAATCACATAAGCCAATTCCTATTTATAATAAAATTTTTTCTGTGTCAACTTAAACTATATATATATATATATAACATCATAGAGAAAGGTGCAGTGGCCAGGTATGGCAGTCCCTGTAATCCCAACACTTTGGGAGGCCAAGGTGGAAGGATTGCTTGAAGTTAGGAGCATGAGACCGGCCAGGGCAACATAGGGAGACCCCGTCTCCACAAAAAATAAAACGTAAAAAAAATGAGCCGGGTATGGTGGTGCACACTTGTGGTCCCAGCTACTTGGGAGCTGAGGTAGGAGGATCTCTGGAGCCCAGGTGTTTGAGGCTGCAGTAAGCTATGGTTGAGCCACTGTACTCCAGCCTGGGGGACAGAGTGAGACCCCATCTCTAAAAAAAGAAACATTAGGCAATTTCATCCTTGTGTGTGAATGTCATAGGATGTACTGACACAAACCTAGATGGTAGAGCCTACCACACACCTAGGCTGTAAGGTATAGCCTGTTGTTCCTAGGCTATCATACAAATTTGTACAGCTGTTCCTATACTGAATACTGCAGACATTTGTAACACAATGGTAAGTATGTGTGTATCTAAGCATATCAAAACAGAAAAGGTATAACGAACATACAGTATTATAATCATATGGGACCACTGTCATATATGCTGTCTGTCATTGACTGAAATGTTTTATGCGTACGTGGCTATATACATATGCGCACGCACACACACACACACACACACACACACACACACACACACACCATTGGTTCTGCTTGTCTAGAGGACCCTGACTAATATACTGCCTTTTATCTGGCTTTTTGCTACATACTTATTTCCCCTCTCTATCCTCCCTTAAGCAAAGTAAGATCCCTACTCATCCTTCAAGATCTAACTCATTTGACACCTGACTCAAGAAGCTGTCCCCAGTTCCCCTCACTCCTCTGCTCTCACAGCCTTGTCATCGCGCTCATGTAATTGAACTCACTTTGCGATGTGTTGCAGGCATCTCCATGTGTGTCTCTCTGCAACGTTGCAATCCCCTCGAGAGTAGAGGCCTTCCAGCTCCACATCGCTCCTCCCTAGCTTGGAGCACTGTCAGGGCTCACAACTTATTTAGAAAATTGCGATGAATTAAATTGGAAGCGAGCCAGTGGGAGACAGTTCTATGGCCCTTCCCATGAGGATGGGATTTCAAGGTCACCGTGGGGTGATGTTCCAAGCAGAGATGACAGCTATCAGGCTGTGACATTGCAAAGCACAGGCTGGGGGTTTCACACCCCCACCGATTTCCTCTGGAATGTTCTGTAGCCACAGTATCACAGGACATTAATAAAATCAATTATTGGATAAAAATCTCTGGTCTCCAAAGCTTCATTTTATGCTATTAGCAGGAGAATGCTGTTTTAAAAGGAGATAACAGAGACAGAGATCAATTACTGGATAAGCTCACCATGGTGCCCCAGATGAACATGGACACTGGCCAGCAGCTCCTCTTACCTGCCACATGGGACAAGCCCCTGCACTGCTGTCTGTGGATCCTGCCCTGGGCCACCCTGTTCAGGTTTCCCAAGTGCAGGAGGTGCGTTCTACTCAGTAATGGGATGGGCAGCTCTCAGCTCAGTGCCCTTAATACCCAGGCAGCTTGAGACACTTGCACGGCCACCGGGGTCAGTAACACATGAATGAGCACCCCACCCTCGGGGACAGTGTCAGCCCCAGCCCCAACCCTCATGTTCCAGATCAGAACCTGATCAGCACATTCTTCCTGGAAACACAGAGTCTTATGTTTTATGAACTTGAAAGGTCTGAGCTGTTTTAGATACAAACCAGCTCCTCCCCAGGGCTGAGAGTGCTAACATGCATTGGGAAGTGACCACCAAATTTAGGTGTCCACGTTCTCAAGGCCTTGAAGTCCACACCTCCTGCTGGCTATGTGAACAGTCTGTTGGCTGTGGAGCTGGTGTGGGCAGGGCAGACCCACACTAGGCAGCCTGGGCTGTGGCAAGGAGGCATTCCCTTGCCTCCTCTGCTGGAGGGGCCCAAGAGACTGAGCTCTGCTTTGAGCTCTGCCACTTTCCACCTGTGTGACCTCAGACAAGCCAGTAAACCTTTTGGAACTTCATCTTCCCTACTCAGTTCAGAGGGTTTTGGTGAAGATGAAACGAGATCATGAATACAGAAGCCACCTTACACATTCTAAGGTGCTCTCCACATACAGTGAGGGTTATTACTCACTACCCCATTGATGCTCCTTAAAAATACCAGATTCCTGGGTAGGAGGAAGAAAGGAACAGATAGGGTGGCGGTGAGTAGCACACCACTGTAGATGGAACTCCTCCTTCCTTCCCATCACTGCCTCTTCTACAGCCGAGGAGGAATGACCGTCATTCATGAAACTCTGTGCCAGCCGTGGGGCCAGCACTTTCACATACACACTCCAGCACTCTCAAATTGCCCTGGAGAGATGTCCTCCGGGGTTGGGATACTAGAATTCAAGTTCCAGTTCTGCCATTTCCTAACTGTGGGATCTTGGGCAAGGTCCTTACCTCTCCAGGCTGTTATCTCATCTGTATAATAAGGGGATGCACGGTATCCCTCTCATAGAATTGCTCTGAGAACTACATGAAGTAGTGTGAGTCAAGATCCTAGAACAGCACCCAGTATATAGAAGTGCTCAGAAAATGGTGGCAGCCATTGTTGTCATCGTTCTGTTTTTATTGTTGCTGATGGTTTGTTGCTGTTCTGCCTCTGACCCCATCTTTGAGCCAGACCTTGCCACTATAAGCCTGGTCTCTGGGGTCGGGTACTGATAAGCAGACCGGGGCTAGTGGAGGTCAGGGAGCCATTCTCACAGACTTCCCATTCGTGTTGCACAGCCTTCGGACGCTGACTGGGACGACCTGTGGGACCAGTTTGATGAGCGGCGGTATCTCAATGCCAAAAAGTGGCGCGTTGGTGACGACCCCTATAAGCTGTATGCTTTCAACCAGCGGGAGAGTGAGCGGATCTCCAGCAATCGGGCCATCCCGGACACTCGCCATCTGAGGTACCTCCTCCTCCTCCTACTCTGTTACCCCCGCAGTCAAAAGAGATCAACAGCAGGCTTGATTTGGGGCCTACTGTGTGCAGCGCCCAGTGCTAAGAACTGGGTTGGCCCATCTGCAGCTGGTTGGACACTAAAGGGATTTGGATTTGGTGATTGACCCTGTCTTTGTTGCCTACTGCTTACTGCTGAGAGCCATCCCAAACCCTCCAATTCCCACCAGGAGGTTGGGGGCAGGGGTGGCCTCTTTCACTTTAACCTGCTCCTCACCCTAGGGATCATTTGACACGAACCCATAGAGCACCAAAAACACTACAGCCAAGGCCTGTTTTTCCCTGGCAGATTCCCACACCCAGGCCCGGGTTCCAAAGTAGGGGAAGGCAGGATGATCAGACCCTGGGGCAGGTAGGTGGACGATGTCTTCTGTGACTGGGAGAGAGCCTTCCTGTGCCAGCCCTTGGACATTTTGCCATGTGAGAAGAGGAGCCAGCTTGCCATTGGTTCTTCTGTCTGCCTGTGGAGGGGCTTGTTCACACAGCTCCATCCTGCCAGCCTTTAGTCAGGCCATGCCTTCAGTAGGTTGCAGAGATCAGGCCTGGAGCTAGGTAGAAAGCTTTGTTTCCCAGCAAGAAGAGGCTTTGTGAAGACTTTCTGACTCACAACCAACCCTTTTTAGAGTCATAGCAGCCCTTATGCACCCTGGTGAGATCTGGTAATCAGGTTCAATCTCAGCCCCAGCTCCTCCACTCACGGGCTCCTGGCCTCCAAACTGGGGGCCCAGAAATGCCAAAGACCTGTGTTGGCCTTTCTTGTCTGCTGCAGGAACTTGACTTTGCATCAGCCTTAAATAGCAGACTGGCATGCTGAGAGGCTGTGGTACTGGTGTTAGCTTCTTAGCCTCTTATATTTGTCTGGGTCCATGGGTACTCACATTGTGGAAACAGGGGTTTATGAGCAGAAGAGCAAGAATTTTCATGACTTACGAGGCTGATTCCTCTGGCAGTTCTTAAGTTGGTACCCTGTGAAGGCTGGCGGACTCCATGTCCCCAAGTAGGTTGCACTACTCAGAAACCTTGTCTTCTACAGCGTGTATGCTTTGGAGGGACTCAGCCAGTCCTTATTAATCACTATCATTGCCAAAAGCAGCTGAAGTCTTGGTTTCCCTATGAATATAGCAAGGGGGGTGAACTAGATGATATTACAGCTTCTTCTAACTCTGACTTTCTGTGAATTTAACTCTCCCCTCGAGGGACCCATGAGACTCTGCCTTAGCAGCAGTTCCTGGCAGTCCCCTACTGCCAGAGACCCAGGGCGTGGGCTATACCTGCTTACTCCCTTCTGTTGGCCTGAAAGCATCTGAAAGTCAGAGTCTTGTATTATTCTTGTTTAAATTCCTGGGCACTTGTCCTACTCCTTGGCATCTGAGATAATTTTATTTAAATGTTAGGTTATTATATTTCCCCGAGCAGAAACTGCTTGTAGGAGAGATGAGAAGAGGGAGCAGACAGGAGACAGGAGCCTGAGAAGCTCCACTGGGTCTTAGGCAGGTGGACCCTTGTCCTGAGTCTAGAGGCCAGGGCTTTCTTGAGGGGCAAAGGGAGGTCTCCTAGCCAGGGAAGTTGCTGGCGCATCTGGATGACAGCCCCCTGAGAGACACCTGTGACTGCTCCCACCTGCAGAAAGAAGGCAACAAGTAATTCACTGAGTAGGCAGGTACTTGGGGGTACTCCGAGCAGGACTAGTTTCTGCACTTTCCTTCTTCTACCATTTAGAGGCAGAAACTAACATTTTGCAAGGACTGGGCATATGTGGTGGTAGGTGATGAACAACTGAGCCTGTTTCCAAGGAGCCCAGCTCACGATGTCCAGTTCCAAGCTTTGCACCTAGCCCAGTGTGTTCCATCTGTTAAGAAAGTGTGATCTGCTGGGATTATAGCAAGAAGGGAAGAGAGGATTTAGACAGAATTTAGACTCCCTTTGGGAAGACAAAAAGGGAAAGTGTATCAGCCATATATCTCCCTCAGGGCACCAGCCTTGCCCTGTGGGAGCTGGGATTGTGTAACTCAGAGAATTTCAGACTTAAAGAACTTACTCTGAATGTGCATGAAAAGGAAAGGTCAGGCAATTGAGAATGAGGGCGAGCACATGGGACCAGCAGCCATCTAGGGGTATAGATCACCCACTATGTGCAAATCCCCAGGCTAGCACCGTGAGGGGCCACCAAATTGGATCAGCCATCTCCAAGCCAAGTTTAGTCACCATACTGGTGTCACCCTTGTGGTGATGAGAGCTCTAAAGACTGCCAGCAAAGCCCTGTTTTCTTCTTTCAACTGGGCTCTTCTGTCTACGGGATCTCCCACTTCCAGCTCTTGGTTCTCAGGGAAACCTTGACTGTAGGTTGGAGTCATCAGCTATGTCTCTTAATCCTTCTGTGACTCCAGTCTCCCCGTTGTGTCCCAGCTTCATTCTGATGCAATTCCTGGAGTTTGCCTGGCCTTTTGGGCCCTGTCTGCCTCAGATCTGACCAGCTGATGCTGCTGGTGACCTGTGTTCTAGGGACCAGGGATTCTCTGCAGCACTACTGACATTTGGGGGTAGATCATACTTTGTCGCAGGGTGTCCTGTGCATTGTAGGCTGTTTAGCAGCATCCCTGGCTTCTACCTACCAGATGCCAGTAGCACACTCCCCAAGTCGTGACAACTAATTATGTCTCCAGACTTTGCCATAGACATCCCCTTGGGGATGAAATTGCAATGAAGATCTCTGCTGTAAATCCAGCCCTGCTTTTTACCTAAGTTCTCAAAAATGAAATGTAAACATGCATTACCATCCCCATCACCAGCAACAGGACAAGGCCAAGCCTTCTTTGTAAAAGCAGAGTTGAATGGAAGGCAGTAACAGCCCAGGGGCTAAGGATACTGATCCTGGGATCAGATTGCCCTATTTACAGTCCTGGTTGTGCTGCTGACTAGGAGTAAACTTAAAGTTGCCTAGCTTCTCTGTACCTCAGTTTCCTCTTTTGGAAAATAGGGGTAAAAATCACAATAATGATCCTACCTAATTCAGTTTTTATAAAAAGCAAATAAAATATATATAAAGTATTTACCTACCTAATAGAAAATATTTTTCAAATTCTAGTTGTTGCTATTATTACAGGGTATGTGGGCAGGCTGATACTGAAGGGCCAGGAATGGAAGGAGAGGTCTCTGCCAGAAAACTCAAGATGATCAGGCAAGAGACACAACTAACCCCCAAAGTGAGCACACATCTATACCCCAAGTACCAGGAAAGAGCATTAAGATCACTAAGTTGTCATGGACGGTGAGGGGGGCAGAGGAGAACAGAGGTGGGTTTCAAGGTCAGGTTCAATTCCAGAGAAATGGGAGTGAGTGGTGTCAAATCCCCATGAGTGTGGGGTACTGGTCCTTAGCATCTGTCATAGCATTTCTCAATCCAGGCTTCTTACAAGAATTACCTGGGGTGCTTTCTTTCAGTGCTGATACCCAGATTCCAACCAGCTGAAGTACCTCTTTTCTAAGCTCCCCAGCCAGGGTTAAGAACTACTACTCTAGGTAAGCGCTTCTTAAACTTAAATAGGCAAACAAAGAACCCCTCTGAGGATCTTGTTAAAATCTGATTTAGTACATCTGAGATGGGGCCCGAGTGTCTGCCTTTCTAACAAGCTCCCAGGTCATACCAATGCCACTGGTCCATGAATCACACTTTGAATAGCAGGGACTTAGAACAACCATTCTCAAATTCTGGTTCCCCAAACCAGCAGGCCACCAGCATCAGCATCACTTGGGAACTTGTTAGAAACACAAACTCTTAGGTTTCACGCAGAACTACGAGGTCAGAAACTCTGGGGGTGGAGTGAAGCGATCTGAACTGATTGTGTCTCGGCAAGAGCTACAGGTGATTCTAATGCCGGCTCAAGTTTAGAAACCACAGAACACCAGCTTGTACCTGTGGCTTATTTTTGTAACCCAGGTGAAGTTCATAGGTGGGATTGGTGCGGCCAAAAGGTTGAGGGTCTGAGTAGAGAGTAGAGGCCCTGGAATAAGGCCACCACCTCCCCACACACTACAGCCCTCTCCATTTCTCCACTGACATGACTTCTGTCTCTGACCCTGCAGAGACTTTGGCCTCTCTGGTTCCTTCTTGCCCCTCCCTCCTTTCCCAGTTCCTTCATTCACAGGCTCCATGTCCTGCCATCCTCCTAGCAATTGGCGTCACCTCTACTGAGAAGCTCCTATAGTGGGGTCACTCCTGGCCCCATTGCCATTGGCCCACTCTGGACTTCTGGTTCCTTGAGGATACCCAATCACATTGATACAGTCTTTGCCCCTGCTGGGCCTCCTCTGTGTTCCCATCATGACTTGCAGCTAAGGTCCTACTGATATCAGTTGCCTTCTGGGGTAACACGCTGAGCATCTCCCACAGTGCTTTCCTTGTGTGTGATAGGAATTCAATAAATGTTGAACCAATGAAAGGGAGGATAAGACTGGAAAGGCAATTGACCACCCTCTCCCACCTGCTTTATGTGTAGCGAGGAAAAGAGGAGCTAAAGGAAGCCCCTTCTCATCACCCTTCGATCCTCAGGGGCCTCGTAGAAGGAATCAGAACAGACTCTGAGTTAAAGGAAAAATGCTTTTCCCTTAAAGAGTTCTCATTACTGAAAAAAGAAGGGTGAAGAAACCGCATGTGGGAGGGGTCTGAGCTTATTAAATTTGCTTCCAATTTTCTTACCACAGTAATTGGATTCTGATTTATAGGATGCGTTTGGACAGCGCCTGAAACAGAGAACTATTAGCTGAGCATTAGAGCAAGTGCTGCCAGGAGGGCGGGTGTTGGGGTGAGCAGCTCAGAAATCTGAAGATGCTGCATGACGGAGGAGGCAGCAGGTGGGTGAGGAGGGGGAGAAAGGAGGAAGGCTGTAGAAGTTTTGCCCAGCAGGCAGCTGTGCTGATTGAATCCCCAGGTGCACCGGCGGTGTGGACCCCTTATAAGCAAGCCATGCAGGGCACCATGTGATTTTAAAAAGCCTAGAGAGGCCTGGGGGCTTAATTTCCCTATATCTGGAATGGAAGCGAGTAGCCATTTTTCTTTTAGTTCTTCGCCTGTGAAGTCCATGATATTTTACAAGAGACAGTCCAGTCTATGTGGAATGTGAGATAGCAGAGAGCAGGAGTAGAAGGAGCTAAGACAGGGACAGGCTTTGAGCCTTTCCCAGGATTTCCAGGGTCCTTGGCAGTGGGCACTGAGTGACGCCACATCCAGTATGGTTCAAAAGGTAAGTTCTACAGCTTCGCAGGCATGCCCTGCTCATTCGTGCTTGGGGTTAACGGCCTTCCCGTGCCCACCACACCCCTTACACGCGTTTGATGTGATCTTCACTGCTGAGATGGAAACCTCTGTCATCAGCCTGTAGACATGCATGTCTCTGCTGCAGCCTGGTTCTCTCATCCCTAGTCTCAGGCTACGTGACAAGGTGAGAACAAGGTACCCCTCAGTGGCTTTCAGCATATCCCTGCTCCTCTCAGCCTCGTTTCTCAGTTGCAAAATAAAGGTGTTGGACTGACTAACCTCGAAGCTTCATCATTCCTCAAGTCTCCACACAATTATAGATGAATCCTTTCTTCCATTTATACTCTCTTCATTCCAGATATATACACATACACTGGCCCCCACTCACCTCAGTTGAACAAAACATGGAGCTTGCCTGGGGACATCCTAGCTCCAACTTCCCCTCATGAGGTCGACAATTGTGTTAACACAGAGGAGAGCCTTCATTTCCAGGTCACTGCTTAAGTCCTGTGAGATCATGAAGATGAATAAAATGGGGCTACATGTACTGGGGGTGAGAGGTAGGTGATGTGCTTTAACTATCGAATTCACTGTAAGGAACAGACAACTTCTGGCTGAAGTGAGTCTGAGATGATTGTCCAGAGGAGTTCTGCTATTTATATATTAGGTTGGTGCAAAAGTAATTGCGTTTTTTGCTATTACCTTTAGTGGCAAAAACCGCAATTGCATTTTAATACGATAGAGAACTATTAGCCACAATTACATTTCAATACATAAAGCATTGACTGGTCCAACAAGTAGTCCTCATTTTCCAGTTGTCCCACTTCCATCCCATCACCCATTCTGGTGACAACAGCTGGATTTGCCATTATCCAAGTGGTACATGAAACATCTGGCAGACAAGTAGCCACAAATAGAGACACACCCCTCCAGGAGAGAGGGAATATTTTGATAAAGCATGTGTGTGTGCTTACTAGCAGTGCCTATCATGGGGTTGCTTTGCTTGTAGAGAGCAGGGGTCAGGGTGGACTGAGCTCGTGAGCTATGGGCTGAAAGCTCTACCTGGGGAAGCCTCATTGGGTCACCTCTGCCTGGCTTGGCTTGGTCTGTGTATTTTCTTCCACATATTCTCCCAGCCTTTGTCCAGTGCGGTGCTAAATGGCTCAGACAGTGGGGCGCCCATCACTTGCCTGGAGGGAAAATTCCACACTTTGATACATCCCACCAGGAAGACATTTTTCCTTGGCTCCTTTTCCTCCTGGGAAATGAGGGGGCAGTGGCCCAGCCTCTCGTAGCAATTCTCCCTCCTTCTATTTACTCAGTTGGAATGGCTGCCAAAGATCATCATTTCTCTCCTTGTACTCATCACTTAGCGGTAATAGGATAAAAATCTTTACAGCTGGAATGGCAAAGCATAAAAAATGTTCATATTGCCTCAGAGTCAAGGCTATTCCACTAGCTCAGCACAGCGTTAGTGATTCCACACCATGCAGCCATGGGGAGGGGAGGGAAAGCCCATCACAGATACTTAGCTTTTGCAAACAAGCTAGTCCCCTCTGTGACATTCTGGTCCCCCCGTGCGCCACTTTTCAATACAGGATGTGAACCTGTTGATGGTGGGCCTAAGTGCCTTCACTCCAGAGCATCTCTGAGTTTGATCTCTGAGTCACTCCAGAGCATCACCCCCTCTGGGGGAGGAAGGGAACAGCAGGAAGAGTTGCAGGACATCCTGGAAGTGGCTCTGCAGCAGAACTGGGTCCATAGCCTGGGGCACTTTGCAGTACCATCTTGCCAGGGTAAGAGGAGAGGAACGACCACAGGGGCTCCTGCCATGTCTGTTTTCTGTGTAGTTAGTTTTGTCTTGGCCACATAGCAAAGCACAGGAGTTAGCAAGGGCCTCTGGGTCAGGATTCCTCCCCAGTCTTGGTAGCCTGATTTCCTTGAATCCTGAGCCTGCAGGCCCCTCCTGCTGTTCTTTGAGTGCCTGTTTTTTTGAGTTTCTGGGAGATTTTCCAAAGGGATAACTCCTCAGACTTCAAAGGGAACCAGTCAACAACACGGATGAGAATTCATCTAAGCTGCCTTAGCTTAATTTATTTTCTTGCACCTTGTTTCTTAGTGAATTTCTGCTAACGTTGACCTTGCATTGTACATTTCATTCATTCATTCATTCATTCACTCACTCATTTGCTCATGCCTTTACTCTACACATTTACTGAGCAATTGCCATGCGCCAAGTCCTGTGTTAGGAACTAGTGTGCACTCCCCAGGGGCTCATGGCCTAGTGGGAGAAATGGACATGGGACCAATTCCTGATGTTCAAATGTGGATTATGTTAAGGCCATACCCTTGCTGTTGGAATTAATACATGAATTTCCTGCCCTCAATGTTCAAGCACCCAGCTCCTGCCCTGTCCCTGGTTTGGGTGTAGTTATTTCCATCTTGGCCATGTAGCACAGCACAGGAGTTAGGAGCTGTCCTGTGAAAAAGACAAAATAGCATTAGGCTGGGCCTGTGAAGGAGAAGGAATTTACACATGGCTGGGAGGCAGAGGCTTTTGGAAGGAGATGGTGTGGGCTGCAGTTAGTGTGCTGGTGAGTGGGGCATGTAGGATTTTACCAGGTAGTAGGCATTTCAAGTTGAGGGAAAAGCATAAGGAAATGTAAGGAGATAGAAGAGCCAGTGTTTTATAGGAGTAAGCCCAGTTACTTAGGGTGTGGAATGATGGAGGGGAGGAATGGGGGAGAATATTCTGGAAGATAACCTGGGGACATGTGGCAAAGTCTTGAATTCAGGATAAGGAGATTAGAGTTTATTCAGTAAACCCTGGAATGCTTCCATGTTCACGCTGTCACTGCCTCATTCTCACAGCAACCCTGGGAGATGCCCTAAGTAACACATTCCTGGCTAGCACCACAGCCAGGAGGAAGCCAAAGTGTGAAGGAGCAAAGCAGTACCAGGCAGGAGTGGTGCCCCCGCCCCAAGGCTGGACAACTGTCCCAAACAAAGTGCAGGCTGAACAGGCGGCTGGCCTGGGAGCCAGAGCCTGATATGGGAACTTAGCCTGAAAGCATTTTCATCCTCAGGGTGGGGGCATTGGATCTTCCACTGGGGAGTTCGTTCTGAAGCAGGGCAGAAACAGTGAGAAGCAGGAGCTAGTCTTAGGGGAGAAGGAGCTGGTAGGGCCTGGAAAAGGAGTCTGTCCTTCATCCCCAGACTCACTGCTGGGTTTCCAGACTGAGCACCAGTGTGGGCTGCACAGACTTGAGCAGAACAGCAAGACTAGCAGATTAACCGCACACCTAGGTCAGGGGATCCGGGCTCAGAGAGGTTAGAGGGCTTGTCCAGGGTCACACAGCTAGTCCGTGCTTGGCTGAAGTGCAAAATCAATTTTTCAGATTGTGGGTCCATATATTTTATTTTATCTTGTCACAAACATAGAACTTATTATTATGTCTAAAGTTCACTGAGAGAGAGAGAAAGTGTGTGTGTGTGTGTGTGTGTGTGTTTGACTTGTGATTTAGGGCAAAGAGAAGAGGTGATAGATGAGGATTCTGGGTTTCCTAATTAAGATAGTTTGATTATTATATTTTAGCTTTGCCCGGAGGTACTAAAATAATACATTTCAGCCATCTAATTCAATAAATAGTGTCATCTGGTGTTCTGCTATCTGGGCCAAATGCCTGTAGGCAGGTAACCCAAGAAGAACCTTGTGTGGCTTTGAAAGGTACCAAGTGGTCTTTGTTCTGGAGACAGATTTCCCTTCTCCCTCCCTAAGTTTGCTCCTACATTTCACATTACCTGGGGAACGAGGCAGGGAAAAGAGATATGGAAAGAGATGTAGAGATATTTTCAATGCCCAGGATGGAAAACTGATTTGGATTAAATATTTGCGAGGAATAATTCATTCTACAAGTTATTGAGTCTAAGACTATTAGGTATAGACCAGTTAAAAACAACAACAACAACAACAACAAAACAACAACAACAAAAAGCCAGACTGAAAGTTTGCCCTCATGGAACTTGAATGCCCCCAGTGAATAAATCCCCCAGGTGGACAAGTGGGAGCTACCTTACTCCCTTCCCCAGGCCACTAGTACCTCCCCACCTCACAGATCACTTTCCACAGGAGGCATGACCCCTTAAGTTAGCCTTGAAAATAAGCCCTGGCCCATGAACTCAGGGTTTCAGTAACACCAAGGGCAATGTAGTATCAGTTCTCTCTCCTCTGAATTATCTGTCTTTAAAGTACAGAGGAAGAGGGGCGAAGAAGATTCCCTGGATTTGCATTCTGCATTCCGGGGGTGCTCTCCTCCATGTTATGGGGAACACAGGAGGAGTGGAAAAGACAATGCTGTTGAGTTTGGCTGCAGCTTTTGTCTATTTCATGAGCTTTCCGTGTTCCAGTTCAGTGGCTTTTGAAATCTTCCAGCACAAGCAAAATCTGCCCCAACACCAGAAACTCTCTTCATCTTTTCTCAAGGAAATCTTTTATTGAAATATAACATACATATGGAAAAGTACACACCTCCTGCAGGCACATCTTGAAGAATTTTTCCAAAGAGAACACACCTATTTCCTGCATCAAGTGTCTACATCAGGTTAAAGAAGATTCTCAGTTTGCCAGGAGCCACTCTTTTGCCCGTGCCCCATCAGAATCCTTCATGGCTACCCTGTCTTCAAAAGCTGTAGATTAATGATTAATTAATCTACAAGATTAATGCTTGGTTTTGAACTTTATGTAAATGGGATTACACAGTATGTACTCTGGTGTATCTGGCTTCCCTCAAAGTTCCGTGCATGAAACTCAGCCACATTTTGCAAGACACAGTTTGTTCATTCTCATTGCTGTGTAGTATTCCTTTATATGAACATATTACAATTTCTATATCTACTCAACTATCAATGCTCGTTTGGGATTTTTCTAGCTTGGCTTTTATGGCTAGAGCTCCTATGATTAAGCTTCTACTTGTCTTTTGGTGAACGGGCATATGTGTTTCTGTAGGCTGTACCCCTAGAAGCTTTTGTAGATACCATTAAATATTTAATGAAGTGCTTATAGCAGAGTCCCTGTTGCTCCAAGTCCTCATTATCAATCACTTGCTATCGTCTGTCTCTTTCATTTTTGCCTGCCGGGAGGCTGAGTAGTGGTGTCTTATTGTGGTTTAAATTTGCCTCTCCCTGCTGATCAATGAAGTGGCACACATTTTCGTAAGTTTCTGAACCATTTGCATGCCCGAGCAAGCATTGTGCCCCTTCTCTCTGCATCTGTCTATGCCTTTTGGTCAAGAACCAAGCACAGAGGGCCTGGTTCTCAGTGCCCCCTCAGTAACCTGCCTTTCTTCTGGTTATTTTTTGCCATTTTGTCCAGTATTTTGAGGCAGCGTGATAAAGTAAGGGGAAAAAATAACTGTCCTGAGCCTGAGAGGATGCATACCCTTTCTAAGATACTGCCCAACAATGCCTTCAGCTCCCTGAGTGTCTGTTTCCTCCCATGTAAGATGGGAGAAGTAAGCCGGAGATGCTTATTAAGGTCATTTCCAGCTCTGTCAGCTGGTTTGAAAAGACTTCTGCCGGTAAGAGCATGCAGGAACTGGCTTAGGATCGAAGTAAGTTGGACGCTATTTCCAGAAACATGAAGCCCTCCTGCTCGGCAGTGCCGCCCCTCCCCCTGCCCTGGATCACTCTTTCCCCTCGCATACTTCCCTTCCTAACAGGACTCCAGGGCCCCACAGAGCATCAGAGCCCTTTTTATTGCCACCTTGTCCATTTCTTCATGCGGGCCTTCTCCACCCTCTCATGCCTTCCACGCAGTGCAGGTCACCAGACCTCTCCCAGCCTGAGGTGCACATGTAGGCTGGTTTGACATGTCTTCTCACTTATCTGAAAGCCCCAGACCTATTAAACACAGCAATAGCAGAGCTGCTTGCTCCTGGAGTTGGCACATTATGTAGAAGGCAGCTTGACTGCAAACATTGGTGACCTGCCCACATTTTTCAGTCTAGAATAAGGAGCTGGAACACACAGGTGTCTTCTCTTTAAAACCTGGATCACTGTCAAATTCCATTACCATTTGCTCCCAAGTGCTTCAAAGAACCACTGGCTCTTATGATATAACACATGTGCCTCTACTGCCAGGAAGAAACAGGGCTGGTAGGATTGGCTTGAGGAAATTTCAAGGAGGCTCTGTGCTGGGCCCAAGGTCCTGGGGCAATTCCTACAGGAGAGGATGAACCATGCAGTAAGCCCTTAGAGTAAGACTCTTCATGCCCTGTATTTCTTTCTCCCAGCCTGGAGTGAAGTGGCCTGATCTTAGCTCACTGCAACCTCCTCCCCGCCAGGTTCAAGCAGTTTTCCTGCCTCAGCCTCCTGAGTAACTGGGATTTTAGACACCTGTCACCAAGCCCAGCTAATTTTTGTATTTTTAGTAGAGATGGGGTGTCGCCATGTTGGCCAGGCTGGTCTCGAACTCCTGACCTCAGGTGATCCGCCCACCTTGGCTTCCCAAAGTGCTGGAAATACACGCTTGAGCCACCGTGCCCGGCCCATGCCTTGTATTTCTATGGGACTTCACGAAGTACTTTCTCATCTCTTTCTCATGTCCTCAGTAGCCCTTTGGGTGAAGAGGTCATTGCCATTTCACAGAGAAGGAAGCTGAGACCCAGGCAACATAACTGGTTGACTAAGTTCCTGGGCTAGGTCTCCTAGCACTGTGAGCTTTGACATACAACATCTCTGTCATTTACTAGCTGGACCATGGGTGAGTTACTCAAACTCCTAGAGACTCCATTTCTTCATCTGTAAAATGGGAATAATAATGGTCCTCAGGGTGAGGTAAAATGATTGATGTCAAATGCCGAGCCTCATCTTTAACCTCTAGTAAGCACTTGGTGACTGTTTGCTAGCTGTGGCCCTGAGTAGTCAAGTTAGTACTGGCATCAGGAGGGCAGCTGGGGCCTGCCGCAGTCACCCAGGCAAGAGGGGGCATCAGGACCAGCAATAGTTCTGGCTTTATCATCTTTCCCGCTGCTCTGCAGCTCTAAGCCAAAGCAGGTCTGGGAGGCAGGGCAGACAGGTAACAGGTCCAGGGGTGGAGAAATGGGTGACGTGGATGAATGTGGAGAGGTCCTGGCTCTGCACCCTGCTCCCCAGCTCTGAGTCGGGGTGCTGCGGCTCACGTGAATCACAGTGGAGCTGAGAACAAGGTGGGCTGTGTGCAGGGCATGTAGGCAGGGAAGTCCTTGGAGAGCTCTGGGCCTCAGCCTTGGCTCCTGGTGCTGAACGTCCCACTTGCCTGAATGTCAGACCTACTTTAAAAACTGCAAAGCAAAATGAGCAAGGAGGCGACTGCAATGCCACGTCTGGTAAAATTTGTGCTTGCAAGATACTGGGGATGGAAGCCACCAGAGGGAGTGATTTAGAGCCAGGGGTCAGCAACTGCAAAATGTGTTTGACAAGAGATGAAAAGAGCAGGAGAGATGACAGCTGGGTGGGGGCTGCTGTGGAAGGGAGACCTCTGAGCCGAGGGTGGTAGACGCAGGATGGAGCGCTGAGGGCCACATGAGGCCCTAGGTAGCTGGCAAAGTAAGCGGAGACCGTAGGATGTGATGGAAGTAGGACTCAGCTGGGGACCCTGTGGATCACAGAGCAGTGAGGGTCCCACTGGGCTAGCAAGGGGCAAGATCAGTAAATGTCCTTGAGCTTATCTTTACTGTCCCTGAGGCAACAAGAGGAACCCCTGATCTCCATGGAAACTTTATTGTATTATCCAAACTGCTCTCCCCTCCTGACCTGTCTGACCCTCATGATAACTGTGGGCTGGCCAGAGCAGGCCTGGTGGTTGAGTCTCTTCTGCCTCCCTGCCCCTCCCTATCTCTCCTCCTCGATTCCTCATAAGGTTGCATCATGCACTCCTTGTCCCACACCTGCCTGCCCTGCCTGTCAAGATAGCAAGCACCCTCTTTGCTCCCGTCTGCTTCATCTCAGGCCGGGTGCCACCACCCTTCAGACTTTCACCCAAGCCCTGATCTGTGGCATCATCCTGCTCTCCCCCACCCCCATTTTGTGGTCTCCTGATATATCTCTTGCTCCCTAAGATATCTTGCTGCCAAACTCAGCCACTGCCCCCTCTCACCTGGGTAACTATGATAGGCCCCAGCTGCCCTCCTCACTGGCTCTGGCTTTCTAAATGCAGAAGGATCACTCCTCACCTGAAATTCTTCACATGCTGTGGGCACACAGCGCCTGTCTCCACCCCCACCCTGAAGTCAAGGCCACCCCCATCAGGCCATGGCCTGTGCCGACTGTGCTGTGAGGATTCAGGCCTCCTCATCATTGCTGCTTTCTCTGTTCAGGATGCCCTTTTGTGTTTTGGGAATCTGTGTGGAGGGTCTCCTCTTCAGGAAGACCGCTTGCCCCTCGGACTAGTTTGGCAGCCCCTCCGTCCTCCATGCTCACCCTGAGCAGCACCCGTTGCTGTGCGTTGCAGACATCAGCTTACTCCCTATCTCCCTTCCAAGCCCCTGAGCAACTAGGGCAGGGATGTTGACTTATCTTTGCATCTCCCGAGCCTAGCATGGTGCCTGGCACTCACACTGTCCATCAGTATCAGCTGAGTGAATAGGGGCCCAAAGAGCACCTCGTGATTCCTTCTCAAGCTACTGAGAATATCAGGGATTGGGAGTGCAGGTGCAGGTAAGCGAGTGAATCCTCGGAACAGAAGGAGAAAATCAAACCACAGGAAATTTAAAACCATCCTCGCTCAACAAAGAATTCTCCATGTTCACACATAAATCCAGTGCCACAACTGGCAAACACGTATTGATGATACCATTCCCCTGATGTGTGGGAGGCACCATATATATGTTCTCTCGGTTCAGCCTCACAACTTTGCTATGACCGTGGTTTTAGAGATGAAGAAATTGACTCCAGTAGCTTGAATAACTTGTCCATAGGAATTTAAAGAAGTGGAAAAGTGGCCCCTGCCTGCAAGAAGGCAGCAGTTACCTAGGAAGATGGTACAGTGATTTAGAAAGGGGAACAGTCATACCAGGAGGCCACGTGGAGTGTGGTGGAGGAAGTGATTTCAGCGAAACTGCAGAACAGTGACAGTTTGGGCAGCTGGAGGAGGGAAGGTAACAGAATCTAGGGAGGTTTGTGGAGGTTGTGACTCAGGTACAGTCAAGGGCAGTGACTGGGCTGGTTTAGCAGGGCCAGGAGGCTCCTGCAAGGGAACATGGGGACAGGGTGCTGAAGAGCTAACATTAGGGTGGAGGCCTTGGGATGCTGGTGAAGGTTTAACTCCAGGTGGCTCTGAAGGTTGGGGGAGGCTCCTACAGGGAGAGCAGTGTGTTAGGAAGATGGAAGAGAGAAGGGCTGTGGAGAGGGTGGTAGGAGTGGTTGGAAGTGATTATTCCACAGGTGGGAAGAATAATCAGGCAGCTGTTGCAGGAGGACAAACGAGGGGTGTAGATCAGGCTTGGGGATATAAAAAGGAGGCAGATTTGACTGCAGGATTGGCTCAGGGGTGGATTGACTGAAAAGAGGCAGATTTGATTGCAGGATTGGCTCAGGGGTGGATTGACTGTAGGAAGGTGCAGGAAGGTATGGGAAGCCTTTGCTTTTTCCCTCCCTGCTTCAGACCAGAATGGCACACGGATGTGAGTCCCCTGGGGAAGAGGCATAGGACCGTTGGCCCTCAAACAGACCATTCCTGAGCTCAGGGTGCTGAGTCTGGCATATTCCTGGAGTTCCTTGGCTGCGGGCCTTACCTTTGCTCTTTACAACTGTTGCAATTGGAGGAACGTTCCCCTTTGAGGTGAAAGGAGGGAATGATGCGTCTCTGATCCTTTAGGTGGAAAGTCTGAGAAATATCAAGAAATAGTTCTAGGAATATCAAGGGGAGATACTATGCTTTAGCAAGTGAGGGATGACCCAGACCCATGATTTTCCATCTTTTCAGAATCTTCCAGCATGCAGCATTCAAGATAAAAGAAGGGCTGGGTATGGTGGCTTACACCTGTAACTCCAGCCCTCTGGGAGGCTGAGGTGGGCGGATCACCTGAGGTCAGGAGTTTGAGACCAGCCTGGCCAACATGGTGAAACGCTGTCCCTACAAAAAATACAAAAAACTTAGCTGGGCATAGTGGCACATGCCTGTAGTCCCAACTATTCTGGAGGCTGAGGCATGAGAATCGCTTGGACGCGGGAGATGGGGGTTGCAGTGAGCTGAGATGGTGCCACTGCACTCCAGCCTGGGCAAGAGAGTGAGACCCTGTCTCAAAAAAAGAGAAAAGCCAATATGGAATGAAGGTTTCAGAGGCAGTGAGTCTGGATAATCTTCAACGGGCATTCTCGTAGAGCTCGTGAGGGCACCGACTGGGGAGCCAGACCATCTGGGTTTATGTTGAGGCCCCACCACTCACTGACTGTGACTTGCCCTCTCCACCACCATGAGAGGAAGAATTGTAGCACCCACCTCGGGGAGTTACTGTGCAGGCTGAAAGCTCTGGAAAGAATACCTGAGACAGAGTGAGGATTCAATTGTGTCATCTATTATTACTGTTGTATGATGTGATTTGAGCAGGGCTAAAATAAGACATGAAGGAGCTCTGGTCCCAGACACCAAGGTATCTTTTTTAGGAAACGTTTCAAAAATAAGTCTTGGCCCAACTCTGCACTTTCTGTCCCAGCTAGGCTCTGCATTTGCCTTTTGAGAAGATTCTTTTTTGCACACACACACAGCTGCTATCTGGGTGGTACTTGGTACCGGCTAACACAGGTCCTGGCAGTGTTCCAAGAGAAACCTCTTTGCAGCCTCCATAGATCTGCTGATCTTCCTGGAGAGCAGAAGCTGCCACTTGCCTCAGGGTTTCCACCAAACCTCAGGGTTCCACTCACTTGGAAGGGGCTAGGCAATGTAAAAGATCAAGATTAGTTGTTTGGAAAAACAGAAGGATCCTGGTGCATTGGAGTAATGGTCATTTCTAGGAGGTCTCTAAATGCAGCCAGAGGAGTCTACATTCTTTAAGTCAGGTGGTCCTTCTGAGCCCAGATTGCATGAGTCAGCACAGGCAGCTGAACTGCTTGATGAGGTAGATTGGGGCCAGAGATTGAAAAACCCTGTCAGCTTGCTATCCTGAGCAGCACTGAGAACTGAGATGGATCTGCTGGTTCCAGAACAAAGAGTGGGAGATGTCCAGCCTTCTGTGTTCAGTAATTATGTTTTTTGCTGAGGGTGGTCAAAGGCTTGTCATAATTCAGTGGAACAGACCCTTAAACAGTTCTTTCAGATGCCAGTTGGTAAATGAATGCAGGTGTGATCTATGGAATTGGGGAAGAGAGGAGACAGGAGGGAGATTTTCTTAAAGCTACATTTACAATTGAAAGCTATTAATTATTTTGAGATTGTGGCCTTTTCTGGTGTTTAAGGACTGTTTCTTTTTGAAATGATGGTGATGGTAAATGATGGGATTTTAAAAATATATACTTTCCCACAAAGTAAAATGTCATGAACCTAATTATTGTCTCTATAATGTTTTTATGTTACTTTACTCATACCAGAAAACCAAGACCTAGAAACAATTATCTGCCACTAACGTTGAAATTTTAATTTGTATTATATACCAATTAAAGTTCAGGGACAACTTAGGACAATGATGTCCAATAGAAATAGATGTGAGCCACATATTATTTAAAATTTTATAGTAGTCACATTTAAAAAGGTAAAAGAAGTGAAATTAATTTTAGTAATATATTTGATTTATTCCAATGTATCTAGATACTAACATTTTGACATGTGATCAATGTAAAAAATATAAGTAAAATATTTCACTTTTTTTTATGCTAAGTGCTTGAAATCTTGGGCATATTTTACATTTACAGTATATCTCCACTCAGACCAGACACATTTCCAGTGTTCAGTAACTGCGTGTGGCTCGTGGCTGCCCTACTGGATAATGCATGTCTAGGAGAAGAGGGTGTCTGGGCCATTCTGTTGAAGGCTTGTCTTTCCCCTCTTTTTTCATCATTGGCATTGTTCATCATTCTTGGAACT
This sequence comes from Colobus angolensis palliatus, assembly GCF_000951035.1. Taxonomy (NCBI): domain Eukaryota; kingdom Metazoa; phylum Chordata; class Mammalia; order Primates; family Cercopithecidae; genus Colobus; species Colobus angolensis. The sequence continues at coordinate 624,747 of NW_012118655.1, forward strand.
TTGGTAAACAAGGACATCTCAGCCTTTTAAACACAGTTGAGTATTTCCAGCATGACAGACAAAACTTAAGACCTCTCCACAGACAACAGATGCCACCTGATATTCCCCAGGACACCCTTAGGCCAAGGCTTCTTATCGCCAGCCCCCTCCCCGACTCATGGCTCCGTACTTCAGCTTCCAGACTCTTCTTCAGTTTGGGCAACTTCTTTGGTCTCTCTTTGCTGTATCACTGACCTTGGCCTTTGCTTAGCTTTTACTGCTCTGGAGCTCCCTGTGAGGGTGTCACCCATAGCTTGGCAAAGGACATTTTCCTCTCCGGCTTTGACCCCATGTAAGCCTAACCTACCTCCCACCTTCACTTATCCCTCCATTCATTCTTCAGACATTCATTGTATGTCTAGTATGTTTAGTCACCATCCTGGGTATTGAGGTTACAACTACAAATAAGTCCTTGCCTTCACTGTAGCAAGAGTCAGTAGAGGAGACAGAAAAGTAATTTCACAGTGCTTGGTAATAAATTACAGCAATGGGGTGAACACAGGGTCCTAGAGAGGCACATTGGAAAAGCCTTGGGAGATTGAAATGCTTCCCAGGGGAAGTAACTTCCAAGCCAAGATTAGAAGAGGAAAAAATAGCCAGGCCTTGGAAGCGAGGAGAGTGCATTTCAGATATATGGGAGAGAGACAGCACCTGCAAAGTTCCAGAGGTGACAAAGAGCAAGTGAAGTGGAATGCGGCTAGAACTTTGGGAGTGCAGAGGGCAGGAATCAGAAGTAGTGCCAGGCCACTAAGGATGGTGAGCCACGATTAAGAGTCTCGATTTGATTTTGTGAGCAGTTGGGCAGCATTGAAAGATGTTAAAGATGCAGTTCTGGAAAGATCATTCTAGCTGCAGCATGCAGGGTAGATTGAAAAGGGATACAGCCAGAGAGGAAGTTGCTGCAGTAATCTAGAAAAGACAGAATGGAAATGGAGAGAAACAGCCAGATGGAGAGATAAATAAGACAAATGCCCAAGACTACATTTGATTACATTGGGTCTGGGGCAGAAAGAGGCAGGATTAGAGAATATCTCTTGGTTTTGGCACATAGTGCATAGTGAGCTGTGGAACTCAGGAGGGTCAGCAGGCTTGGCTGAGGTGTGGGAAGCAGAGGGATGACAAGGTCATCTCATGGGGTCAAGAGAAGATGCTCATCAGGGTTAGGGTTAGAGGTTAAAGGAGGTAGACACTGGGAACTCTTTGAAAGCTGCCCACCAGAGCACCCAACCAAGTTCCTAAGCAGTTCACTTCTCTGTTCTGACCCACTAATTCCCTTCCTAGACCACTGGAATTAATAACACGTTCAGCAATTCAAAGATGGCGATATAATGGAATAGCAAATCTCACTGTTATGTTAAGTGTCTTTTCTGAAACACAGGATTTCTGTAACTAAAGTGAGGGTGGCTATTGAGGCAAGAAGTAAGAGCAGTATATGTTTATGTGAATGAACAAATTAATCTGCATGTGAAATTCTGGCAAAATTGACATGAAATAAAAATTTCATGCCTTACAGTGTATCAGTGTTGCCCATGAAATGTGATTAAAAGGAATTTTTGATTTTACAGTTGTCATACTTTTTATACTGCTTGCATTTTTCTCTTCTAAAGAGTTCAGTTTGAACCAAGGGGCCAGCCACAGATTCGGCATTTTATATTTTTCCTCATAGCTGAGAGCAGGCTTCCTTACATAGATCTGAGCTGGGGAGGTGTTAGATGTTCTCAGATCTAAAAATGAAATCTGTGATTCTAAAAGCCAGTAGCAAGATCACTGCCCTGAGTCCTGAGAGAACTGACATTCTGGAAAGGTCATTGGCCAAGAGCTTTTCTCCTCTCATTCTTTCTTCTTCACACACATTGGCTCTGCACTGAGGCTGGTGGTGAGGAAAGGAAGGGATGAACCATTGTCTATGAAGCCATCTGTGCTAGCACTGGTGATGGAATGACAGAGAGATGTGGGGGAGGGAAAGATGTGCCCACGCCACCTGCAACTGGGATTCATAGATTGTCACCTCCTTGGGGACAGAGAGCTCTCTCCCAGGAAGTTGGTCCCATTCCCACTTTATGTCTTATGCTTGTGTCTCTCTTCGCCTTTCTGGCCCTGGAAATTAGGGAAATGGAACATGATGAAAATGACCCATTCATTTTCTCTGTCTGGGTCTGACCTCTGCAATGTGTGCTGAAGTGCAGGACTTGGGAGGAAATCCTCATTTCTAGTTAGATCAACATAGCTTTTTGTTTAGTAATAGATGTGCATGAACCACCTCACCCAGGGCCTTGCTGAGGTCACATCTTCACCCACCTGGTCAGACTGCAGTGGAAGCCCCTGTCTAGGATGTGCCTGTGGCAGCCCAGCCAGCGGTTTCCCATCTTCCTGTTACCGAGGAGCAGCAGCCAGTCCCTCCCTCCTGGACAGGTCACTGCACCTGCTGGTTTCCAGAGCTCAGTAGAAACTGCCTCTTCGGGTGGTCATTCAAGAGTGGGCATGTGAGTATACACAGTGTACAAGGCCACAGAATAGACCTGGGTCACAGCTGGAACAGTCCTGGTACAGAGGTATTACAACATGTGACAAGGACACTGGAGTCCAGCAGGCCTGGTTCAAATTCCCTTCACTAGTCGGAGTGAGTTCCTTAGCCTTTCTGTGCCTCAGTTTCCTCATTAGTGAATCTGTAAACCAGTAGCAGCCTCATGGAGTTACTGTGAGCAGTAAATATGTGAGGTGCTCTGTACGGTGCCTGTTGGGAAGGGTTCAATGAGCAGTAGTTTAACAGCTTTCCAGGAGGTGGATACTGTCATCACTGTAAACTGGGAACTCCAAGCAGCGAAGGTTCAGTCCCAGTGTGTCCCACGCCAGGCCTGTTTGATTTCTGTTTCATTGTGCTGTGTAGTTGCCTGACCTTTTCCCATTCTCTAGCTGTCTTCAGACTCCCGTCTGGGATGCCAGAGCCCACCTTTAAGATTCGGAGCTGTTGTCAATTCCAGAGAAGCCAGAGCAGCTTCTCTTTGGCACCGACATTTCAGTAATAATAATTATGCTCTCCACTCTGCTTCAGAGTTAGTGGATCTGCCTCTCCATCACTCCCTCCTGGTTTCATGCTGGAGAATAAAATCCTGAATGTTTCTAATTTATGACCAAGTCTTTTCTCCCATCAAGGCAGCATGCCACAGGAGGAAGATCATGTGTCTGGGTGTCCCAGGGCCTGGGTCCTGGCCCCGGCAGGCAAGCCACGGAAGCACTGGGAGCCCTGACTGTTCATTGATGAACTGGGCGTGACAATGATCATCATCATGCTCTCCGTTATAGGCTGCTGCCAGGATGTAACGAGCCTGTGGGATAAAATAAAAGGCATCGCACGCATCATGACATGACTGTGATGACTGACAGCGACCATCACTGAGCATGTTTCTGACATGCCAACTTGTCACATATTCAGGTGCAGGGTGGAGGGTGTTGTGGGGTGAGCAGGAGGCAGTGACTGTGCAGAGGCAAGAGGGGCCACTCTTCCCTAGACCCTGGGATTAACATCTCAGAGCACCTCCCTGGAAGCATTTTCGGACAGTAAGTGGCACTGAATGCTCCAGAGGTTGGCGGTCCAGGAAGCCCTTGGAGCCCCAGTTTAAGTTGGGGGAAATAGAGAGTCTTCACTGGGTCATTCATTAAAAATAGAAGAGAAAGAAACGGCATGTCAGCGATCAGCTCAGAGAAGCATGCCTTCATCACGTGCTGCTGTGGCCATCAGGTCTAGAGACCCCGGGAGTCTGTTTCCCCAGGAGGTGAAGCTGAGACCAGAGTCTCCTCCTGGCTCATGGAGACTCTACGGTGTCCCCCACCCCACCCCCAATCTTTCCTGCTCACTGGCTCTTCTTCCAGTAAAACACCGCGTCTTTAATAAATTATCAACACATTTTCTCATCTGTCTGCCGGCGCCAGAGCTCGGTGTTGGCAGGGTTTTCCATTCCCTCATGCCCCTAATAGATCTCACTGTTTGATTAATCTTTTAGATCTCTCCCACAGAAACCCTGCTCTCTGGGCCAACCCTCCTCACCATGTCCGGCTTTCCGGATTTTTTTCTCGGACTCTCAGCCTTGTTGCTGCCCATCCCCATGCTCATCCCTTGGTCCTTGGACCGCAGATGACTCATGTTTAGGGCTCCAAGGCAGATGCCTTTAGCCCCGGCGAGTTCACAGGGAGACTGTAGGGACAAGCACCAGATTAGGAGTCGTAAGACGTGGATTTCCCTCACCCCAGTTACTCACCAGGTGTGCCACCTTGAGCGCGATTCTGAGCCTTAGTTCGGCTCATCTGTGGAGTGGGCGCGGTTGTGAGGGTCACCTGAGGCAAGGGGAGAGTCCAGGCTCCTGAGCTGTGAGCAGGGGCAGGAGGGGGGTCCTGTGAAGCTTTTCGAGCCTGTGAGGTATGGGATGGCACCGCACTACCTGCTCCCGCTGGGCTTGTGCGAGCTGGAGGAGCTCGTAGGGTATAGCTCTGTTCTTTACTCTGCAGGGACAGAGGCTCGGGGTCTCAGAGACCAGGAGGACAATGGCTCAGGCTCCAACCCAAGCCTGCTGTGTCAGTAAGGTGAACCCAGTTTAGGAGGTTAAGCTGTGTCGTCTCCATGGTCCTTTCCTTTTCTAAACCATGAGCTTGTGATTCTAGTCAATGAACTGAACCTGGCATGCAGGCCGGCTCAGCCACTCTCTGGGCGTGATGATAGCAATTTTAGCTACTATTTCCTCAGCACCTTTAAACACCAGGTGCTCACATGCATCATCTGCAGTCTTCACAACAAAAATGTGTACTTATCCTCATTTTACAGGGAGCAATCTTGAAGCTCAGAGAGGGTAAATGACGTGTCCAAGGGCACACAGCCAGTTCTCGACATGTCCAGACTCAAATCCAGGCATCAGAGCCCAGGTTCTTTTCACTCACATTGACACTGCATTCTTTGATCTCTCCTCCTCCTCTTGCTTCTCAGTGCCCCTTACCTGCTTGAGGGACATGATGGAACCCCTCACCAAAGATGCCTTTCCAGCTCCTGTGAGATCTGGCTCCACCCAGCAGGCAGAGCCGTCTGCAGATTTGGGCTGATGCTAAAAATAATAATAGTTACTATTTGTCAAGCATCTGTAATCACCTAACAGTAATAGTCTAAGAGAAAAAAATCTTCCAGAATTGTTATCTCCATTTTCTAGATGAAGAAACTGAGGCTTGGGAAAGTAACATCGGATGCCCATTGACAATTGAGCCTCAGTTACAAAATGGCATTTGTGACATTCCATTCAAATTAACCATGCGCATTGAATGTTGGCTATGGTCAGAGCTTCTGACAGCTGATGCTGTGAGAGTGTTTAGCGGGAGTGCCTTGGGCCCGTTCCGTGTTACAGAGGAGCAGATGGAAAGCTGGAGAGGTGGGTGATTGGCTCACGGTCCCACAGCTGGCCAGTGGTATCCTGATCCCCCAACCCAGGGTTCTGGGAACTGCCTTACATGGTCTGCAGGTCTAGATCTGTGCCCATAACTGGGATTCTGTGCCCCATTTCTGTCTGTCCCTCCCTACTTCACCCCCATGAGATCCAGCACCTCCTCCTCCACGAAGCCATCTTTGCCACCCCAGGCAGAGTTATGCCTCTGCAGAGCTGTGTGTGTGCATACATCTGTGTCACTATGGTCAATATACCTGCCTCCTCAGCCGGTCCTCCAAGGCAGGACAAATGGACCCTGTCCCCAAAAGCTCTCTAAGGAGATAACTCTCAATACCCCCCTCCCTCCCCAACTTGCCCCTGAGTAACTTGCACCGCAAAAGCTGGGGTATGGGGTCCCCCTGCCTCCCAGCATGTGGAAGAGGAAGCATCCCCAAGGCAGTGCCTTTGTCCTAACGCCATGAGGGGTTTCAGAGCATCTTCCCCCATGGCAAGGACCACAGCAGCCTGGAGCAGCTTCAGGCCTGGCCATTGGACACACCCTGTCCTGATGGTGGCAGCCTACTGAGTCACTCTGCTTGGGCTCTTTTTCCTCCGCTGTCTCTTATGGAGAGACCAGGAGGCTCTGCTGAGCTCTGTGACTTGTTGTCTTCTGTTAGAGAGACGTGACCTCCTCCCTGACATCTGCTGGCTCCCTCCCCTCTGCCTGGGCCTCTCCAAGCCCCTCCATGCTCTCACAGACCTGCCACCTGCCAACTAAGACTCCCTCCAGGTCTCCCTCAATCCTGGTTCTGCCTCAACCACCTACGAGCGATGCCCTCCCTCTCCTCCGCTCCTAGGTGAGTCAGGTCTGTGTCCAAATATAAGCAAGGCCAAGGTCTCTTCTCACTGGGAGCTGTTTCAACGCATTCTCCTTCCCTTTTTGTACTGGTTATCTAATGTACAACAAATCACTCCTGATTAAACTTTGTGGTGTAAAACAACAAGAATCATTGATTATCTTCACAGTGTCTGTGGGTCAGGAATTCAGAGCATCTTGACTGGGTGGTTCTGGCTTGGAGTCTCATTGAACTGCAGTTGAAAGTCTGCTGTAGCCACTGTCATCTGAAGGTTTGATTGGAGCTGCAGACCCACTTCCAAGGTGGCTCATTCATATGGCTGGCAAGTTGGTGCCAGCCTTCAGCAGGCGGCAACAGTTCCTCTCCACCTGGACATCTCTCCATAGACAGGGCGCTCAAGTGTCCCCACAGCATGGCAGCTGGCTTCCCTCCAAGTGGCCAAGGCAGAACCTGCAATGTTTTTGTGATTTAACCTTGGGAGTCACACACTGTCACTTCTACCATATTCTACGGGTCATATGAGCTGCCCTGCTTCATTGAGGCAGGGGCTATACAAGGACATTAAACCCAGTTGGTGAAGATCAGTGGCAGCCATCCAGCGGGCTGGCTGTCACACCTTAGAAAGCTGGAAAAGGCTGTCTTCAGCTGACCTAGGAACGCAATTCCTGACTTACTTTCTCCCTTTCTCCATCAATGGACAACTGGTTTACTTAAATCCTGTTCTAGTGATGTAAAGATGGACAAGGCCATGGGCCTTCCCTGGAGGAACTCACAGTCAAATTGAGGAGAGTCTCATCACAAGAACTGCTAGAAAAGAGTTATGTACAGAATGATGGCAACACAAAGGACAGGTCCTTACCTATTTGGGGGAGTATGGGACACCTTCACAGCAGAGGGGACATTTGCTCTGGGTCTTGAAGGTTGAGTAAGAGTCCTCAGGTAGAGGAAGGAAAAAGGACATTGCTCCATGCAGAGGTAGTAGCATGAGCCATGGCGGAGAGTCACAGCAGCATACAAGACTGTGATTTTGAAGGGTCTAGAAGGCTGTGATAGGGAGTTTAGACTTCATACATCAGGAACTGCTGGAGAGATTCAAACCAGCGGAAGCTCTGGCAGAGCTATGTGGTGGACAGGACATGACTGTCAGGGGCAGATGCTGAAGACAGAAAGTCGGGTCAGGAAGCTGCTGCAGTGCCCCTCTGAGAAAAAAGGACTATCTGAGAGACCATGGGCATGAGAGGAGGGGTGAATTCAGGAGGTGGGGCAGAAAGGACATGGTGAGAAATTGTCTCTGGCAGAGAGGACAGGCTTGAAGGACAAGACTTACCTTTTCCACCATCTCTGCCCCTGGGGCCTTCCTTCCCTAACTTTTGGCTCCTCCCGGATGACCCACACCCACCCAGCCCATGCTTGAGTCCTGAACAGAGCTACCTGGCTTTTTCTAAATAAGTTCTCTGGACCAACACCATGAGCCTTCAGTGTATGCCCCTGTAGAAAAAAACTGATCAGAGTTATCTGAGAGGCCAACATGACATCAGGACCATTAGCCTAGGACTAAGTATCTTAAATGTTTTAGGCCACAGACTTTCTTGAGACTAGTGAAAACTATGAACTCTCTTTCCAGGAAAAAAAAAATGCACATTTGTGCACACAGTTTGCAAACGATTTCAGAGGCTCACATGTCCCTCGAAGTCTATCCCTGGGTCTCTGAACCCTACATTAAAAGCCCCACGTCCAGGAAAAAAATAGAAAATGAAAAAAGCAAATACTTGACTCCCTCAAGTCTATTATTTACTTCCTCTTTTAATATCCCCCAGCCCCCTGCAATAATGGAACATCCCCCAAAATAGCAAGAAACAGGAGGAAGCATTTACCCAGTGATAGCCGCTGGTGCCACCAGCCTCACTTGGCGGGTTTATTTTCATTATTATAGTAATTTTCAAGCTGCAGGCTACAATTTTCACTTGCAGCGAGATATTAAATTGAAATTACCCCAGATGTAATTGTCATAGGAAATAATCCTGGATACATGGAAGTGAATGCCTTTTCAAGATGGGGTTTTATCACTCATACCAGGGTTTGGGGCTCTGCCTCTTTTACACGCCAGATTTAGGTGTGTGTTGCAGGGGCCAGGCGTCAGCACCACATGGTAGCCTGAAGCTGTTAACCCAGAACACAGTGAAGCCTCTGCCGACTGGAATCCACCCACTGGCCAGTGGCGTGGGCAGATGGGCTGAAAGGGCACAGAGTGGGGAGCAGAACCCAAGACTTGGGGTTGTGTTCATGCAGCTACCAGGAGCCACCGTACGCTAGCTCAGGCATGCAAGAAACATCACACTTATTTTCCGTATATCAACTCAGTTTGTCTCCAAGCCCAGGTTCCCCCAAGGTGGAAGAAAATTCAGATTTAGTTATTCTTGGAGCTCCCCAGCCCCTCTTAGGGCCCGATGAAGCCATGGGGTCTTACCTAGTGCTTTGCAGCTGGGGAAGTCCCTCTAGATATCAAGCATCTGGCATAGGGGTGCCCACACAGATGCCTTCGGTTCTAGCCCTGCAGATATGCTTTGTCCCTGAAGGTCTCACTTGTCCTGTGCCTTTCCTTCCCTAGATGCACGCTGCTGGTGTATTGCACGGACCTTCCACCCACTAGCATCATCATCACCTTCCACAATGAGGCCCGCTCCACGCTGCTCAGGACCATCCGCAGGTGAGGCATCCTTGCTTGTCTGTTGGCCAGCTCCGGGCCAGCAATTGGTGACCGTGTGTCTACTCCCCAGGTGCCCGGCCCTGTCCCGGGAACACCAGACACATCTAACTACATGCCAGGCACTATTGTATATGTCACATGTGTCCACTCAGTCACTCCTCACATTCCTGTAAGGGAGGTTATTATCTCATTTTATAGAAAGACAGAGGCCTGTGGTGTCAGGTAACGTGCAGAAGGTCAAAGAGAGTAAGTGGAAGAAGCAACCTCAGAGCCCTCGGCCTCCCCACTCTGCCAGGCTGCCTCTAGAGCATGGGCTCTGACTTCCACAAATGAGGAACGGGCTGAGGCCCCGAGAGGCTGAGTGCACACCCCAGCCCCAGCATCAGGCTGGGGTCAGCACCCAGCACCCTGACTCTCTGCCCTCCCACACACTTGCCAGGGGCCATGCAAATCAGAACAGCCTGCAGCAATCACTAAGGCTTGCCTTCCTGACCATCTACCTGCAGTTCCATCCCTGTTGCCCTCGGGCTTCAGTCCACCCATCCTCTGGGTTGTGTTCCTGCTCTAATAGGTATATCCTGCTACAGATGGCCTCTGGCCTGTGTGGGTTTTTGATGTGCCCAAGTCCCGGTGCCAGGCCCTAGCTGAACTCCCCTCAGAACGTAGACCTGCACCCAGAAGACTTACCCAGGAATTCCTCCCCCAGATTCTCCAAAGACTCTGGCTGTTTCACCCTCCTTCCCCCATGCCCACCCGCCCCTCCGGAGGCCTCTCCCTCCCTCAGGCCACCAGCAGCATCTACCTCTCAGATGGCAATGACAGCAGCCGCCCTCACTCCAGGTCCTGTGCACACATATTCTGTGCACCTCAGCTGCAGAGGTGAGGAGGCCACTGCCATGCCCACTTCACAGCTGAGGAAACTGACATTGGAGATACTAAATCAAGGTCCCGTGTCACCTAGCCAATGATAGTGAGGCAGGATTCCAGGCCTTACACTCTGATCTCAGAGTCCTCCTTCTTGGCAGCCTGAGTAGGGAGAGGCTAGTCCCAGTGGTGGCATTCAGCATCCTTCGGGGCCAGGAGTGCCACAGCCACGTCCCACAGCTGAACAAGAACCCACAGTACCTCCATGTCCCCATGACACACGGCTCATTAGACCCTTCCTGACCTGCTGAGCAGCATATCAGCTGGTGCCGATGCCACAAAGAAAGAAATATGATGAAACATGGGTCAGAGAGCGCACCAAACAGCAAAATCTCTTACTGTTTCCATCATGCAGGCCACACTTTTCCTGTCTCTCCCACCCCCGCATGGCTGTGGGCAGTGGGAAGTTCTAGGTGATTGGGAGGTAAGTCCTGCAGTAGGGTCACCCTGAGGGAAGGCACCAAATCTTCAGCTCCATCTGTCACGAATGATGAATGTCCATGTACACGGTCACCAAATCCCTTAGAGACATAGGGAGGGACCTGCCCAGACACACAGTTTTTAGCCCAGTGCTTCCACCCATCCAAGGGGACAGCCCTGTCTGCTGTTAAGACATCCTTGGCAATGACAGGCTGGCTTCTTCCTCCAGCCACGTGCCCATCCTGGCTTCTGCAGTCACCCCAAGAGCCACCTGATTCAAACTTGATTTCCCAACAAGGCAACAGCTGTTGACAAGAAAATGTGCCAAGTCACTGTCAGTTGTCACCGGGAGTCTCGGGGTAGATTAACAATAACAAAGTGCCTGGCTGGTTAAGTGTGGGGACTACCGGGATGGAGGAGGCCCAATTCTCCTGGGTCTCCTGTGGTGAGGGGAGGAGCATCTGGGGCATCCAGGCTGAGAGGACACACGGGGAATTGGAGGTGGCTGGTTCTGAAGTGCCAGACCACAGCCCTGCCGCTGCGATCTGCTGGGGCACCAGGGCGGATTCATGGAGCAGGCCAACTGCAACCTCTGCCTTCCCCACCGCTATGGTGGCTGCTCCACTGATCATGACTGGGTATGCCTGCCAGATGTTTCCATGAGAACAGCGTTAGCATCTGAGAGAGGCCCCTTGCTTTCCAGGCCGGCCTCTCCCTGCCCATCCTGCAAGAAGCTCTCTGATGCCAGGCGCCTCCATCCCCTGACACAGTCACATACATGCAACCAATCAGGGGCTTCCTCTGGGCCCTTCTCTGCATATCACTACTGCAGTACTTGCTGCATTTTTCCAGCATGTAACCTTCAGTAAGCTCCTTTAGGGCAAGGGCTTATCTTATCCATCTCTTAACCTCCCAGTGGCTCAGTTTCCTAACCAAGGAAGTGAGAATACTAATCGTACTTAGTGCATAGGGTTAATAGGGTTGCTACGGGTTAATTCGGCTAAAGGACTGAGAACTGTGCCTGGCATGGAGTAAGTGCTTGATCAAAGAGAAGAGGCTATGGGATACTTAAAAGGGTGCCACACTTGGAGTCAGAAGACCTGGAGTCAAATCCAAACCCTACCACTGCCTAGCCATGTGACCCTGGGGCATGTTATTAACTACATCTGCAGAAAATGATGATAAAAATATCTTTCATGTTTCTAATTCCATCACATTTCCCACAATAAACTTTCCTCTTGGGAATGTCTCAGACATTTGGGGGCATTACAGTGTATGTAATATGGGGGCTTCTAGGCCCCCCAGGCCTCCCTAACAGTGTTTATGTCCTCGAGGGTACGTTAGCTGCTGTGCTCAGACTCTAAGACATGTTTCTCCTCTTCCTGCCACTCCTCCACCTCTATATGGTATTAATGATACTTAATAATAATAAGATTACTATGTTAAATATATCCTGAGCTTTGTGGCCTGCAGAACACCTTCCTTCTCTCACTCCAGTTGGAGCCTCATCCTGAGCCTATGGGGCAGGTGGTGCATGTAGTGAGAGCAGAGGCATCAGGCCTCAGGTTTCCTGGCTTTCCTGGAGGTACAGCCCAGCTCCTCTGTATGCCCACCTGACGGAGGGCTGCCCCGAGGCCCTAGAACCCTGCACTCTGGGAGGGTGCTCGGGGCCCATCAGCCCCGTACTTTTCAGAAGACACCCATGATGTGCCAGATGACTTAGCTGAGAAAGCCCATTTCCTGCCTCCTAGGAACTTCAGATGTCAGCCAGCCTCGAGCTCAGACCCAAGTGTGACACACGCAGACAGCAAAACAGGAACCTGAGAGCCATGTGTGGACAACCAGGAGCTTATATCAAAAGCAGGCAGGGCAGAAATGAATGTTAGGGGTGGAGGCAGGAAAGATTACTTCTAGAAACTTCCATGCCTTAAGATTCTATACCTCCCTTTCACTCCCTATCCTGTTGCACAAATGGATCACTAGCCACTGAGAGGGGACTGACTGAAGGGCATGTCCTGTCTCAGAGGTCTTCAATAAAGGGATCTTCTCTAAGGTACCTTTCATTGTTAACTTTCTGGAATTCTAGATAGGCTTTGTTGTCAGGCTCTTTGCAGCCCCCTACCCGGACCCTCTGGCCCCCTAAGCTCTTGAGTTAGCTAGGGACTAGATAGGCTCACGTGGGGCACTCAGAGCCAAGTGGAGGCTCAATGGGGTACACAGATGATGGGGTGGGGGTAGAGAAGCATGACCTTGATGCATTAGGGGACATTCTCAGAGAGAAAACAAGCCCTGAAGAGTGGTTTATGTTGACTCCTGCTGCAGTGAGTCCTCATGTTTATGGGAAACTCAGCGTGGTCCCCTTCCTCTTGGGGCATCCTTCACCGCCACCCCTCCCATCAGGGCTCCGAGGCATGTGTTGAATCTTCTCACTGTTGCTTTTTTATAATATCCTGGATCTAGGGGAGCCATTTCTCAGACTAAGGTATTTAAGAATTTGGACTCTGGGGCTAGATTTTCATGGCTCTGCCCCTAACAGCTGTGTGACCATAAGTAAGCAAGTTAGTCTTTCTGCCTCAGTTTCCTTTTCTGCAAAACAGAGACTGCTAATAATTACCTGACATTATTGTGGAGAAGGTCAAATAATTTCAGATAGGGAAAGGACTTGGAGCAGTGCCTGGCATATAGTGAGCCTGAGCGGTGACAACAGGTGTACATTGTGAGCCTCCAGCCCTGGCAGACAGCCAAGTTCTAATGCAGTGGCTCTCAAACTTGAGCAGGCATCAGAAGCTCCTGGAGGGCTTATTAAAACACAGTTTCTTGGGCCCCATCTATAGAAAGTCTAACCCAGGCCGGGCTTGGGGGCTCACATCTGTAATCTCAACACTTTGGGAGGCCGAGGCGTGCAGATCACCTGACATCAGGAGGTCAAGACCAGTCTGGCCAACATGGTGAAACCCCGTCTCTACTAAAAAAATACAAAACATTAGCTGGGCATGGTGGCAGGTGCCTGTAATCCAAGCTACTCAGGAGGCTGAGGCAGGAGAATCACTTGAACCTGGGGGGCAGAGATTGCAGTGAGCCGAGATTGTGCCATGCACTCCAGTCTTGGCAACAACAGTGAAACTTCATTTCAAAAAAACAAAATAGTCTAACCCAGTAAGCCTAGAGTGGGGCCCAAGAATTTGCATTTCTAACAAGTATCTAGGTGACGGTGATGCTGCTGGCTCCAGGATCCCACTTGGGAAAGTTATGCATATTGCTATTATTAGTTTCAATATTATTAATATCAATACCCCCATTCAGAGAGCAGCTGCTGTGTGCCAGGCATGGTGAGCTCTTTTCACACAGCTGAGGAAATTATAGTGCTGAAGGTTCAGTACTTACTGAAGCTCCCCCTGCTAGTGAATGGTGGATACAAAGAAACAGTACTTGAACCCAAGTTAGTCGCACTCCAGAATGACTAAACTCAACTGTCAGCCGGGCTTGGGTCTTCATTCTACTGGTATTTATGGAGCGTTTGATAAAACCTGCCTGCATAGAGCACCATGGAGTTCACAAAGCAATTTCAAATACATTTCCTCATTTCACACGCACAAAAGCCTGTGAAGTAGGTCAAGTATTAATATCGCCTGCTTTTACAAGGAAAATGTAATTACAGGAGGAAATGAAGGCTGGGAGCGAACCAGCGTCTATCTGGTTCAGGATTGCACAGTTAATGGGTGGTGCAGCCCACCTGGCCTCTGAGCCCACACTGCCCACTCTGCCCTGCAGCCTCTGGGGGCTCCTTGAGGGCCCATAGTTAGGGCGCAGCAGGTGTAGAAGCCGCCTGTGTACCTGCCCTCTGGCAGAGAGATGAGCTGCATGTAGAAGACTGTTCTAGAACAATTCCAGGCAGAGTGAGGAGAGCACTTATTCCCATGCTGAGGCAGAGTAAGGAAGGGTGTGGGGAAGGCAGCTGGAGTGGGAGTGAGGCTGAGAAGAGCTATCCTGTGCTGGGCCTGGGCGAAAGAATGAATTTGCTTTGCTGTAGAGGCAGTGGTGAGAGCAAGTGGGGAAGACCTGAGCAACAATTCCCTCCCTGGGTGGAGGGAATGAGAATGGGTGTGCACGAGGGAGGGCCCTGGAAGACCACCTAGGCCAGGCCAGGTCCCTTGGACTGGACTTGACCTTCTCCTCTGACCACCCGGAGCACATGCCCACCTCAGGCCCTCCCAGCCGCAGGCCATGTTTAAGGGGACTCCACCATCGCTCCAACTGTTCTGATTAGAGAAGCAAAAGCAAGCCAGGTGTTACCAGGAAATGGTCTAATTAGCACTCACTGCTGACTATTCCTTTTTTTTTTTTCTTTTCTGTTTTAAACCCTGGACATCTTTTATTCACTAATCATCTCTCAGTTCAACCAGTGCAAAGCCGCACGCGATTTACCTTTTGATGTTCTCAGAAGAGAACTCTTGAATTTCAAAGAGCTGGCAGGGATTTAGCAGAATCGAATGCAGAATCTACAGCTGTAATCAAACCTCATTAGGGGTTATTCTTCCAGCAAGTTTTCCGCTGTCTCCTGCCTCCCTCCCTGATTAGAGGGCTGGTTGTTGTTTGTATGTGTTTTCTTTGGGACGATCGTGGTGAACAGTCCCCTTCCATCATCCTCTGGCAGAGGCTGCAGTCTTTCTTTCCCCTCCCTGACCCCGAGCTCCCGAAGACAGAGACAGAGGGCTCAGGACTTTGTGTTGGGGTTCCTCTCTCCACCTGATACGAGTTGCCATGGTGAGAACCAAGGCTTCATAAATATGGGAGCTCCAGGCTAAGTTCTCTTCCGGGAGAGTCTGCATCCTGCATAGAAGGGGTGGTGCACTCCAATCAGGGCTCAGAAGGGCCCTCCTGGGAGGAGGGCTGCACACAGCGCCTCCACCTGCATCCATTCTGAAGCCCCTCTCCAACATACATGGGGCTCTGGGAATCCCGTGGTGGCTGGTGTGGCCCACGCATGTTTCTGAGAAGTCACGTGATTTGGGGTGTTCAGGAGAAACAGGATCCAGTCATTTCAGTCAGGCCTAAGACCCAGAGTTAACCTTGCCCCTGGGTAGAGATCCACAGCACAGGAGGGGTAAGTAAGTCAGTTAGATTCAAAAATCATTAATAATGCACCAAATTAAGTGATAATGAACAATTGCAACCATTTGTTATCGCTAAGTGCCAAATATCATGCTAAATGCTTTTTATACACTTTCTCCTTTAATTTGCTCAACTGCACTGTGAAATAAGTACTCTCCTATTATTATTATCCCTGTTTTCTAGATGGGATCCTTTGCTGCACAGAGCAGTAAAGTAACTTGCCCAAGATTACACAGCTTGCAGTAAGTAGCTGCTTCACCACAAGCTTCTGGAGGGTAGAATCATCATATGCCCAGTGCTGAGCACATAGTAGGTGTTCAGTAAATATCCCTCAAGGGAATAGTTATGGACCAAGGCACTGTGCTGGACTCTGGCAATAAAGAGAGCAATGGGTCAAGGGTCTTACCCTGGGATATTTCTCTCCAGAGGGGACCATAGGCAGGCGAGGTACAAAACCAAACTTCAGGGCTGGGAAGTGAGAAAAGCCATAGGATCAGATACAAACTGCTAGGAGATCCCAGAGGAGGAAGCAATTAATTCTCACTAAGTGGCTTGGAAAGCTGTTAGGGAGGAAGTGACATTCAAACTGGTCCTTGTGGGCAGCACAGGGGCATTTCAAGCAGCAGCAGCAGGAGAGAGGCTCTTAGTTATGAATGAGCAGGACAGCTTCAGACAGTGTCACTGGGCATGGGAGGTGGGAAAAGGTGGGCCAGCTTCCGATGGCAAAGGCCTTAGGAACGTGCTGAGGATTTGGGATGTCAATAGTGAGGAGCCCCTGGGGGGTTGTCAGTTTATTTATTTGCACTGGCGAGGAGAATCACACAATCAAATCTCCATGTCAGAAAGTTCACTCTGGAGACCACGAGCAAGATGGCCTGGGAGAGGCTGGAGCAAGTTGAGGCTATAAACCAGACAGAATAGTTGAATCAGGGTAGAGGTATAAGAAGTGAAAGTGATTTGAGTGACATTTTCCAGTCAAACCAGCCAGTCTTTACTGATTTGCTGTGGGGTTTCAGGGAGTAGGAGGGTTGCCGAGGTTAACCCTGGGCTTCTGTCTGGGTGGCTTTGCGGGTGGTGGAGGTATTCATTAAGATGGTGAAGGCAGCATTACATTCCTGCTGGCTCACAGATAAGCAATATGACTGGACAAGCCCTTTGGTGCTCTGATTTTTCATTCCTCAAATGCAATGGTGTTTATTTAAAACTCAGATTAATAACATATATTGTGCCACTAGAAGTCACAATGATTTTTTTCTCTTTCCATCTTGCAGTGTATTAAACCGCACCCCTATGCATCTGATCCGGGAAATCATATTAGTGGATGACTTCAGCAATGACCGTAAGTCTTGTCGCTCACTTGCTCTTTAAACACCAACGTCTGTTCCCAGCCACTCTGTAACAGGCAGAGGTGAGTCCACTGGTTTTCTGGGAATGCGGAAAAGCCCAGGTTTATAATAGGTATGGAAGTCTTTGAGTGTCCATGGCTAGGCTCAGAAGCAGAGAAGCTTTATATCCAAAATACAGGTTCTTGGGTTCTCTGCAATAATCTGCAGTCTGAGCTAAGGCCCTCTTCCTATCACTCCCTGGGAGGTCTTCCTATCTTTGCGACTGCCCCCGCCCCGCCACTGCCGTGGGACATCCTGTCACCTGGCCATGACACAGTGAGGGCTGCCGTCCAACCTTTTGGCACACTTGCTCATCACCATTGCCTACCTTGTGTCCTCCAGTTATCCTATCAAAGAACCTGGGTCCCATTCAAATTCAAAGCAAATCCACTCTCCCTAAGAAAAACATGGGTGTCTTTCCAGACACTGTGCATCAAATTTGAAAGGTACAATAATAGTCGAAGCATTGTCAGAATTAATGTACTGGTAGTGCCAACACCTCCCGTGAAAGCCATCCTCCCAGGAGCCTGGGTACAGTTCTGTGCAGTCAGTCATAACCAAGCAGAACACCCTCTTCCTGGTGATGAACTGAAGGAAACGGAATGACCACTGTGGACAGCTCCGAGTCCGAGCAGAGTGGAGCCCACCCACACCAGCTGTGAGGCTGGAAGATGGGCATGGGGAGCCACCCCCACACTGGAGTCTGCTGTATGAAGGCTGGAAACCCACACCCATTGGTGCAGCCTCGGAACCTCTGGAGGTGATGCGAAAGTGGGCTGTACATGAGGCCCAGAGCAATGAGATCAAGATTCTGAGTTCTGGAACGTGAGGATCTGCTCTCCCTTCCCTAATGAGGAAGAGCTTGGAGGTGGGCAGACACTGGCCCTGCCGAGGGGTAGCCTGGCACTAAGGCAAGAGAAGAGAGTGCTGCTGGATTCACTTGCAAGCAGAATACAGCATGGACTCTGGAGCCAGACTGCCTAGGTTCAAATCCTAGACCTGTAAATCACTCACTAGCTATGTGCCTTAGGCAAATAATCAACCTCCTGCGCATCAGTTTCCTTGTAATAAAACAGAGATAATCATAGTATATATGGTTTATGTAAGGAAAAAAAAATATGTTAACACGTTTGAAGTGTTTAGAACAGTACCTAGCCCAGAAGCTTTAAAAGTAAGTCTTTTTTTAAAAGTAAGTCTTTTCTTTAAAGTTCAGAGCCAAGCAGGGAGGCCAAAGTCAATAAACTAATAAAGCAAAACCAAGATATGGAGTTCAGAGCCAGGGAGCTGGTGAACCAAAGGAGTGAGGAGCAGCAGGCAAGCCAAGGAGTGACAGGGACAGATGCCTCGGATGGGGTTTCCTGTGTGGTGGAGAGGTGAACCAGCTCTGTGTAATGGGAGCCATGCTGAGTGGGACCCTTCCCAAAGCAGGTCTGTGAGCTGAAAGTCTAAACTCTCCTCTAGTCTTGGCCTTCCAGCAGTTTTTACCAGACCTACTAAAGTGACCAGGACTCTAATCTTTTGCTTTGAATGGCCTATAAGAAAAGAAAAATGGGGACGGGCGCAGTGGCTTGTGCCTGTAATTCCAGCACTTTGGGAGGCCAAGGCGGGAGGATCATCTGACGTCAGGAGTTTAGGACCAACCTGGTTAACATAGTGAAACCTTGTCTTTACTAAAAATACATAAATTAGCCAGGCGTGGTGGTGGTGCATGCCTGTGGTCCCAGCTACTCGGGAGGCTGAGGCAGGAGAATCGCTTGAACCCAGGAGGTAGAAGTTGCCGTGAGCCAAGATCGTGCCACTGAACTCCAACCTGGGTGACAGAGCGAGACTCCGTCTGAGAAAAAAAAAGAGAAATGAGATTGTTTGTATTAACAACAAGGATAAATGCTTGAGGGGATGGATACCCCATTCTCCATGATGTGATTATTACACATTGCATGCCTGGGTCAAAACATTTCCTGTGCCCCATAAATGTATACACGTACCATGTGCCCATAAGAATTAAAGATTAAAAAATTAAATTAAAAATTGTTTAAAGAGAAAACTAAAAAGAAAAGAGAAACGTCCCCAGGTGACTAGGCCAGGATTTTCCACCTGGAACATTTTCAAGCAAGTATACAGGTGCCACTGTGTACGGATCTGTTCCAAAGTGGCCCAGTTGAGGCCTCTTTGCCCTAGACTGGCCACCTTGTATGACAGCAGTGATTTGTCAGCCCCTCACAGCCTGGAAACACCCTGGAGTCAGGACTGCGCTCTGCAGTTAGGGGACAGTGGGCAGGGCTGCCTCACCTACCCTTCAGGTTCACCTGCAATGCATACAGTTGTAACATGTAGGTCCATCCCCAGGCGCTCAGTTGGCTTAACCTTTTGTCTTTGCAGCTGATGACTGTAAACAGCTCATCAAGTTGCCCAAGGTGAAATGCTTGCGCAATAATGAACGGCAAGGTAGGTCTGAGCTGCTGTGCGGGAGCCTCCAGGGTCAGTGTGTGGGGGTCGAAGGTGTGATGGTGTGTGTGTGTTGGGGTGTCAGTGGGGAATGCTGGGTGGCTTCTCCCTAGTCTTGCTGGACAATGGAGTGACAGTGGCACCCACTTCGTCATTTGTTCCTGACTGCAGGTCTGGTCCGGTCCCGGATTCGGGGCGCTGACATTGCCCAGGGCACCACTCTGACTTTCCTCGACAGCCACTGTGAGGTGAACAGGGACTGGCTCCAGCCTCTGTTGCACAGGGTCAAAGAGGTGAGTGAGGCTGAGAAGCAGGGCCAGGCCTCATGCCCCAGCTTTCTCCAGGCTCTCTCTCAAGCTCATTACTTCACATATGCACCCCCAGTTCTTCTGGGAGGTGGGCAGAACAGATCGCAGTCCTGATTTTATGGATGAAGGAACTAAGGTAGAGCAGCCTGTGTGAGGTCACAAGGCATCAGTGGTGGAGCAAGGACCGGGATGTGTTGTGACTGGGACTGTCACCCATAGCAGGCTTGCACTTGGGACAGCTGGGACATAACGTATGCAGTTTCTTGGGTAGGAATGAACTGCCCAGAACTGGTTCTACCGGAGAGCAGAAGGTTGCAGAATGGGAACCTTTATGGGCATCTTTTATAGAAAGGAGGCAGCAAACTTAACCAGGGTTCATCCCCTAATTCCTGGGGCCTCTGTCTTACTTCTACCCTCACCCAAACGCTACACCAAGCAGGCAGGCTAGATGCTAAGAGACCTGAATTCCTTGCCCCTGTTTGCCCTTAAATTACTCTACAATTCTAGATGCTTCATTCCTCCAGTGTCTCAATTACTCCCCAAAAAGTGAAAGGAAATTTAATTTTTCTTATTTTATATTTCCTGAAGTCTACCCACTTCCCTACTGACTACAGAATATGTGGCAATTGCAGATGGCAGTATCAATTCAATGACTAGCATTTGTTCCTCTTCCTGAGTTATTGACTCCTATAGCCATTCTGTGAAGTAGGAGGTCAGGTATTTTGAATATACCCACTTCACTGAAGAGGAAACAGGGCAATTACATCACTAGGTCCGATGTTTTCTGGTTGGTACCACCAGCACCAGATTCCTGGCATTGCCTCAACAGCATCTTCCCTGTGCTGTGGTTATTTCCTGCTCACTCTTCATGGTAGCTCCTAAATTCCTGCCTGCATAATGACAGTGTTAAGAGGACTGAAGAATAAGCTATGTCGTCTGCTCAGAAGAAAACAAGGAAATCCTTCCCAACATTGTTCATTCCAAAGAGAGAACCTCAGTGGGTTTACAAAGTTCTGTCACATGGGCCTAGATGTTAAGGCCCATCAGTAACCATTTTCTCTGAGGTTGGGATGGCTTGTCATCCACTTAGTGTTGTTTAGAAAAATCTCCTCTCCAGAATCACTTGAACCCAGGAGGCAGAGGTTGCAGTGAGCTGAGATTGCACCATTGCACTCCAGCCTGGGCGACAAGAGTGAAACTCTGTCTCAAAAACAAAAAAGAAGAAAAAGAAAAATCTCCTCTCCTACTCTTTTTTGATATCTCCTAGGCAAAGAGATCTCGATTGGGAAATGTTCCCATGAACAGATACCTGTTGAAGGGCCTCTCCTGGCACTGAAGTCCCTTCCAAATGCACCCCTCCCTCCGTGCTCTCTTCTGCAGCCCCTTGTCCCTGGACATGCCCCGACATTCCCATTGCTCCAGCTCTGTCCAAGCCCTTCCTGTCCCTGGATGCCTTTCCCCTCCTCTCCACAAACCCCCTCGCTCTGTGGGGCCTTGTCCATGGCTCCCTTCCTCTAGGCAGTCTTTTCTGACTTCGTGGCCAGCTAGGATCATTCCTGGCAGTCATTGCTCCCTTGACCCACCATTTCCTCTTCTGGGTTAGTCCTTTGCCTCCCCTAATAGCTTACAAATCCAATGGGGGCACCAATGACTCCTTGTGGCCACGCTGCCTGTCATAGAGTAGGTGCTCAGTGTTCAGAAATGATAATAAAAAACCAGATGCCATGGGGAGGTGTTATGGTTGGAAGAGGAGAAAATCAAGCTTGCTTCCTACCCATAAATGAATCAACAGACATTTCCTGAGCACCTATTTTGAACAGAGTCCCAAGGGTTGGAATGGGCTATGTAAAGGAATCCATGCCCTGCTTAGTAAGGCCCGCTGGGTTCCTCGTGCACTGGTGCCACACTGGTTCACAAATGACCTCCAGTAAAGGGAAGCACAGTTTAAGTAATTGCAAGTAGAAGCAACCACAAAAACTCTAGAAAGAAGGAAATTAGGCCAGTGCGGTGGCTCATGACTGTAATCCCAGCACTTTGGGAGGCCGAGGCAGGCAGATCACAAGGTCAGGAGATCGAGACCATCCTGGCCAACGTGGCGAAACCCCGTCTCTACTGAAAATATAAAAAGTTAGCTGGGTGTCGTGGTGCACACCTATAGTCCCAGCTACTTGGGAGGCTGAGGCAGGAGAATCGCTTGAACCAGGGGGTCAGAGGTTGCAGTGAGTCGAGATCATGCCACTTCACTCCAGCCTGGGTGACAGAGCAAGACTCCGCCCAAAAAAAAAAAAAAAAAAAGGGAAGGAATTCATTTGTGAGGAGGAAATATGGAAAACATCTGCGAACCTCCTGTTTATGGAAGTAGAGGAACTCTACTCCCCAGCAGGAACCTTTACCTCCCCAAAACAGTCTTTCTGCCTGTGAGTTGTTGACACTACCCTATGGCCAGCTATGTCATCCTGCTGCCCTTCATGCCTGGAGTTAAAAGGAAACTGGAGTATGGTAAACAAAAACTAAAGGTTAAGGTTGCAGAATCAGAACTAAGTCTAGGAGTACTTAGCTGGGAAGAAACTGGTGGGAGTTGGAGATAATGTCTCTGTTTACAGGGGATTTTACACAGAAGAGACAAGGTATTCCTTATCTAAACTAAGGTCATATTTTTAAAGTGGATTTCAAACTCAGGGACTGCGGTATAATGGAAAACTCCTTGGCAGAGGATGGAGGAGGCTGCGACCTCTCATTTTCCATTACAACAGTAACCCATGGTCATTGCAGACATTTTGGAAAATATGGAATCGTAGAATGAAAACAAATCAACCAAAACTCTGTCATGCAAAGACTTCCACTGTTAACATTTCTTTCCATTCAGGATCTTTTTGCCTTTGCAGAAAGTGTCTTTTTAAATAGTTATTATAATACTGTATTTATATGATTTTTGTATTCTGCTTTTTTCCCTTAATGTTATACATAAAGCATTTTCCGAGCAACGTTTCTAAGGCAGCTTGCTCCTTGCCGAGAGAATGGCAGATGCGTTGTATTGTACGCTTGCAGTCAAGAAGTTCATCTCTGAGAAAGAAATGAGGGGCTGAGGTCCAGGGCATGGTGCAGTGCACACTTGGCACTTCTGTCTCTCCTCAGGCTGTTCACCCCTCAGGACCTCTGCCTCTGACCAGACCCCTTCACCTCTCAGTTTGCTGGCCATGCACCCTGGAACTGAAGTTCTTGGGACCCCAGGTCTCCTTGGATGTTGGGGGTTGCTAGGTGAGGTCATGGTAAAGACTCAGACCTGAACACAGGAGCTCTCTGCCCAGAGCTGTGCCCAGGCCTCTCTGGGTGCAGCCGTCACAGCAGTGGACTCAGTCCCTATGGCCACTGCCCCCAAACTGATTTCATATGAATGTGCATGTGTGTATGTGTGCGCGTGTGCATGTGCACATGAGTGCGCGTTTTGTGTGTTGTGTTGTGAAATACATATAATGAAAGTTACCATTTTAACCTTTTGAAAGTGGGCAATTCAGTGATTTTAATATATTCACAGAGTTGTGTAATCTTCACCACTACTTAATTTTAAAAGTTTTCATCACCCCAAAAGGAAAAGTTTTTATTACTCCAAAAGGAAACCTCATACCCATTGGCAATCACTTACTCCTCATTCTCCTCTTCACCCTGCTCCTGGTCACTGCTAATCCGCTCTCTGTCTCAAATGTGCCAGTTGTGCACATTTCATATAAATGGAATCACACAACATGTGGCCTTTTGATCCTGGTTCCTGTCACTTAGCGTATCTTTGGGTATTATCCGTGTTGTATGGATATTGGCATACTGTTTCAAGTATGAATGCATGTATTGACATTCATTTTCATGGCTAATCATATTCCATAGCCTGTGTATGCCACATTTTGTTTATCCATCCATCCATTGATGAACACCTGGGTTGTTTCCACCTTTTTACTTTTGTGAATAGCGCTGTTATAAATATTTGTGTACAAGGTTTCGTTTGGGCTCCTGTTTTCAATTATTTGGGGTGCATATGTGAATTGCTGCTGGCTCATATGCAGGGATCCCCAGGCTGATTTTGTCCCTGCGGAATGTGTTAAGGGAGCCTTGCTTTCCTTGGGCAGTTAATGAACCTGTGAAGCCCTTTCCATCCCAGTGGCCCCAAGTTCATCTCAGAAACCCTCTCTGAAAAGTGCTATCCTTTCTACATCCATGGCCAGCCTTACCTGCTGGTCAGGCAAAGCCTTCATCTCTTCCTTTCCGAATGTGAGCAATGTCTGCTTGCTGCCAACGCTCCTTCTCCTCCTAAGCTAAGCTCCTGGGGTCCTCACCCCCATCTGAGCTAAAGCTTTCGTAGCAAAGAGATTAGCGAAGAGACAAACCCAGGAGCCATGGCCCAGCTCTCACCCTCCCAGGTCTGCAGAGGCCTTGGGGACTGCAGAGGTTTTTGCTAAGACTCTGACTCTTTTTTTTTTATTATTATACTTTAAGTTCTAGGGTACATGTGCATAACGTGCAGGTTTGTTACATATGTATACATGTGCCATGTTGGTGTGACTCTGACTCTTTTAATGACCTGGAACAGTTCCTCTGGGCCAGCCCTTTGGGGACAGGGAGTGGGGGCATGCGTCAGCCTGTGTTTCCCGGTGTCTTTGGATGTGTCTTGTCTCAGAGTAGGACATGATTTGATCCTGTGAGTGGAAGTGGAAATTTTAAGCTGTAATTGGAGTTTGGGATTTTCAAAAATAGAAAGAGATAAGAAAGAGGCTGGGCTTCAGCTGTCATCCGCTGTCCTCAGCTGGTGTTTTCCACATTGAAAACCTCCCCAATTTTCCTTCTTTTCCTTTCAATTACATGATGATACTTGAAACAAGTACCAAGTTGGGGTTTTTTTTTAAACATAAGCTTATTTTTTTTTCACTCTCCTTATCCACATAGTTCTTTAGTAAGAAAAAAAGATTTTAAGAAACTCCAATCTCTGCAAAGCATTTGGTAAATTTATATAAATCATAGCTTACATATTCTTCAAAGCCTTCTCACATGCCTTTCTCTCTTGTTTCCTCACAAAAGCCCAGTTAGAGAGGCAGGATAGTTTTGCAAATAATAGTTTGTCTTTCTTTTATAGATGAAGAAGAAGAGTCCCCAGAGCTGGCTGATTTACTTAAGGTCACACATATTCTAGATGGCAGAATCAGAATGGGAACCCAGGTGTCCTGTCAACCCAGGTGTCCTTGTCTTTGCCCCACAATGTCACCTCCTTAAGGACTCCTCCCTGTGTTCCCCGCCCCTCCCTTCAGGCCAGCTTAGATGCCCCCAGGCTGTGTGTCTATACCCACATCAGAACCATCTATTCACCTGTCCTCACCTTCCCTAGACTGTGAGGTCTTACTCATCCTTGCACCTGCCATGATTCCTAAACCACAGTAAGTACTCAGGAGTGCTGGTTGATCACAAGAGTGGACGTCTCTAGGAGCTTTTTGATTGCCCATTCACAAGATGGTTTTAATTACATGACTCAGTGGAGAAATGAGAGGCCTGATGGCAGGGGTGATAGATGACCATGGGCTGATGCATTCAGCCTCTTGCAGTTGCTCCTGGTGAGGGTTGGATAGGAGTCGAGTGGAGAGTAGGGGCTTGGATTTGCTTGGAGGAGGGGAGAGGAGGGAGTGTGGTCCAGGATCTGCGAGGGTTCCACCAGCTGCCTGCTTGAGCCTAAGCATGGACCTTGTTTTAAAGATACATCCTGCTGGGGCATGCACACAGAGAGCTCAGTGTGCCTCGGTGCTTTAATTGAGAGTCCCTCCATCACCCAGCCTCCAGGAGGAGAAGCCATCTTGTTCAGCTGTAATTGACCCACCTGCTTGCTGGCAGCACTGACACAGTGTCCTTAGAGGGAGCTAATAGATGCCCTCTTTTAGCCAGCACAGATTGAACACCTGCTGCCCACCAGGCTTTGGGCCGGGGCTGAGGGATACAAAAGCGGAGCAGGTACTGACCTCCCAGGGCACTCAGAGAGGTCGTGTCCTGGCTTTGGTGACTGATTTATAAAGCCTCTTGCAGGCCTATTCATGGTCATAGCTCTATGTGTACTTAGCCCCAAATATCCCTCAGTACCTACTTGGCCTCCAAGACTCACAGCCAAGCAAATGCCACAACTGAGCTATGACATGAATAATAGAAGGACAGAACCCCTCAGAGCTTATAGGAGGAGTGCACCAGAGCCTGTTGCAGCCCTGGAGGCAGAGCCCATGCATGGCTTCTGGGGAAGTCTGTGACCAAAGTAAGCAACCAGCATTTTATTTTCCATTGCAGTTTTTAAATACTGGGGAAAGATTTTTTTTTAAGTCAAAGCAAAACAGGATTGCAATCTGGGGGTGCCCAAGACTACCCTCAGGTTTAATAATTTGCTGCAAGGACTGAGGACTCAGCAAAACTGTTAGAATCATGGTTATGGCTTAACTACAGTGAAAAGATACAGATTAAAACCAGCAATGGGTAAAGGTGCACAGGAAGAGTTCAGGCACAAGCTTCCAGTTGTCCTTTCCCAGTAGGTTGTACAGATACCACTTACTTCTCCCAGCAAGATTGTGAGGCAACATCACAGAGTATTGCCAAAGGGGAAAGCTCCCCCAAGCCTCGATATCCAGGGTTTTTATTGGGGGTCAGTAAATAGACATGGCTGACTACCTCATGATCTCCATGCCTTTCCAGAGGTCAAGCTGACTTGGTACCAGATGGCCCAAGGTCTTCACTATAAACCACATTGTTAGCATAGATTATCTGGTGTAACCCACAGCCCCAGGTAAACAAAGACACTCTTCTAGGCAGGACATTCCAAGGGGTTAGAGGTTACCTCCCAGGAGCTGGGCAAGGGCCAAACGTATCTTTGGGCATGGTTAATTCTTTATTGCATAAGAGTCACAGAAGTCCCTAGTACAGCTGCAGAGGCCCCAAAGCTCAAAGCAAAGGCAAAATCAAGACTTTGTCAGACATACAGAAGATATCTCTGAACTTCTGAGGTCATTTCAGAATTTAAGGAACAACTGTGTGTGTATTTGTGTGTGCATGTACAGGTATTTGTATGGATGGTGGTGTGTGTGCCTGCAGTGTGTATCCATATGGATCCTGTGGACAGATCCACAGACACACAATGACAGTGGCCCAAGAGCCCCAGAGGAACTGTGGCAGCTGGGCAGGTGCAGTGCTGACTGTGAATGAACCATCTGTGACATCCCAGAGGTAGAAGTCATGCATTGAAAATGAGCATTTCTTTCCATGTGGGCCAATTGGTTTTCAGAGGCACCTTGTTACTGTCAGAATGAGTCACATGTGGGAGGCTGAGGGCCAGATTAAGTCTGTGAACTTAAAATCAGGCACTCAGTGAATCTAGAGTTTAAAACAAGAAGACAACCTCATTTGGGGGAAAGATTGAACCAGGAAATTAAATGGCTTCAAGGAGAAACAGAGGTTCCTGCCTGTGCTGGCCAAAGGGTTGTTGGTGCAGAGGATTGGAAAAGCAGTCCTGTCTGGTTCCCGGGGACCTGCTGGTTTTGATGGGCTGTCTGATTCCCGTTTAGCTGTCCAAAAGTTTCAGTGTTCACAGCTCATTGACACCTCTCTGAGCAATGTGGGGAGTTTTCCTCACTGCACATCGGGTACAGGGCTACTCACCCAGAAATGAGAATTTTGAAAAATATATATACAGTGGCTTGATGGCTCCAAGAAGCTGGTGACTTAGGCTTGCATATTTTGAAAATGTTTCCCGCTATATGATTTTGATGCTATAGATGGGGTGGCCTGAGGGACATAGCAAGTAATGAGGCTGGAAAGCTAGAGACAGGCCTGTTCTTGATGGTCTGGGATGCTATACTAAGGAGTTTGTACTTATCTTAGAGGCAGTTAAAGTTTTTAACAGCTGAGTGGCAGAGTCAGATTTGCAAATCGGAAAGACAACTTTGGCAGCCATATGTGGAATAAAAGGGGAAGAGCAGGAGATAGAGTGGGGTTGGGTTTAGGAGTCCACTGTAGTACTCCAGGCTTGAGGGGATGGAGGAGAAGCAGGCTGAACTCAAAGAGCAGTTTTGGAGTTAGAACCAGCAGGATTTGGTCTGGTTGATGGCCTGGGTGAAGCTTCTTCATTTAGTGCTGCACTAAATGAAGGGGAGGGGAGACAGGTGATGATTCTGTTAACAGAAATAGGGGAACTTAAGGAAGGGAGCATGTTTGGGGAGAAGACAATGAAGCCAACCTTTGAAGGGTGAGTGAAATTCACATGGAGGTGGCCAATGGCATATTGTGTCTGAGTCTGGAAGCTAAGAGGAAAGTCGGGGCCTGGTACAGATTTGTGACTATTCATCTGCAGGGGACAATTAAAACTAGGACTCTGGGAGATGCTATTCATCAACTTATCCATAAACCACAGGCCTAGAATGAAGCACCATGGGTGTACGGTTTTGCTTCTTGGGGCTGCAGTCTTGGGGTCACCTTCCCAGCTGTATTAGTCCATTCTCACATTGCTATAAAGAAATACCGGAGACTGGGTTAATTTATAAAAGTAATGAGGTTTAATTGGCTCATGGTTCCACAAGCTGTACAGGAAGCATGATGCTGGCATCTGTTCAGCTTTGAGGGAGACCTCAGGAAACTTACAATCATGGCAGAAGGTGAAGGGGGAACAGGCTGGTCACATGGCCAGAGCAGGAGCAACAGAGCAAATGAGTGGGGAGGTGCCACACACTTTTAAACAACCAGATCTCACAAGAAGAACACACTGTCTATCACCAGAACAGCACCAAGAGGATGGTGCTAAACCATTCATGAGAAATCCACCCCCATGATCCAGTCACCTCCCACCAGGCCCCACGTCCAACACTGGGGACTGCAGTTTAACATGAGATTTGACTGGGGACGCAGATCCAAACCGTATCACCACCTGACTATGTCCTCTGCCTCCTAGAGCCCCACTCATGGTGAAGGGCTTCTGGAGCCCCTTCTTCTCGATTTCCCCTTTCTGGGTGTGCAATACTCCCCAGCCAGCCTCCATCATGTCCACCTTTCTTTAGATGGCCACTGTGGCAGGGAGGTCCCAGCGGTCAAGGAAAACCTCTTAGCATTTTAGGCATCAGAACTGCAGAGGTCCCAGTGCCCAGTACTCCCTTTTATAGATGGAAAAATTAAGATCCAGAGACGAAAGGACTCTGTGAAGGCCACAAAACTCATCTCTGGCACTACCCTCACAAGGCCATCCCAAGCTCCGTGACTCCCAGCTGGGCTCCCCTCCATAAGCTGAGTGCGGGTCTGTTGTCTTACAGGACTACACGCGGGTGGTGTGCCCTGTGATCGATATCATTAACCTGGACACCTTCACCTACATCGAGTCTGCCTCGGAGCTCAGAGGGGGTGAGTTGGGCTGACACCTCCTCCCCAGTAAGGATTTTCTTTTCCTCCCAGTCACTGCTTTTAAGTGGGGAGAGTGAAGGAAAAGCTCTTAGTGGCTTGTCGAGAAAGCTCAGCGTGCAACCTGCGCTATAATTACCTTAGCTTGGCCCTTACCACCAGGACTGTGGATGGAAGGGCTAGGGAGTGGGCAGGATGCTCCCAGCACCCAGAGCTCCAGCTCTAAGACTGGGCTCACCTCAGGGCCCAAGAACGTGACGGGAGCAAGGATTTTCCAGCTACATGCAGCCTGCATTGCTCTGATGCCAGCAGCGAGTACCACCCTCTCCTAGAGACATGTGATTATTCTGTTAACAGGAGTAGGGACTTTAGGGAGGGGAGCATGTTTGGGGAGACCCACCCCAGCTCTCCACACAGGACCCACTGTTGCCCCCACTGCAAGAATGACTTTTAGGTGGCTCAGGTAGTCTAGGAGCCTCTCGCCAACCTCCTGCTCACACCTTCCTGAGACTCAGTGCCGAGGCCCACATACCATGACTATCCATCCTGTCATCCTCAGGCCCTACCCCTAGCTCTTTATCCCCTGCCCTTTATTTCTAACCCTACACAGCAGAGAAGGCTCAGAGAGGCAGTAGTGGGTAAAGGAAGAGCAGGAAGCTGTGAGCAGAGCTTTGACAGCCATGCTGCTGGTCAGCCTAAGGAAACCTGTAATCCAGGCACCGGCCTCTTTGAGACCTGCCTCTCCAGGACCTGGGTGCATTCATGACCTTCTGGAGAAGGTGCAGAATGAGCAAGTGCTTTTGAGAGACCAAAACAAGTGGGTTGGTGCTGTGTTGTAGGGTTTGACTGGAGCCTCCACTTCCAGTGGGAGCAGCTCTCCCCACAGCAGAAGGCTCGGCGCCTGGACCCCACAGAGCCCATCAGGTAAGTGGGAAGGGTCTGTGCGGGGGTGGGTGGACCATCGCCACTGAATCCTGTCGAGTGTAGGGAGGTGCTCAATGTCAGATGTCAAAGCATCAAGCAGACAAAGGGAGCCTTTTGCCAGGCCATCTCCACTTTTGCCTTTATTTTAGGAGGTTTCTATCCTCTTGGGGACTTCTCGCTAAGGGGATGGCGGCCGGTAGAGCCGGTGCTGAGGTGTGCTGCCCACTTTCACACATGCCATGATGTCCTTGTGCCTCCTGCTAATGTCGGAGCCCAACATTGGTTGAATGGTCCCATTGGGCCTCTAATGAGGGGAAAGATGGTCCTTTAGGGTCAGGAGCAAAGTCCCAGGGTCTTGGATGTCAGAATTCAGCCCAGGAAAATTGAGTCAGCGGCTGCTATAAGTGGAGGGCAATATGAAGGCCACTGTGACATGTTCATAAGCACAGCTGCCCTGTTCTCTGCAGGAACATGACAGTGGCTTGAACTCTGGAAGCTTTGTCGGGCTGTGGATGGCTTTGTCCTGACCCACATCCTCTTTTCCAGGCCCCACTGTGACCCACAGCATATGGTGGCTAGGGCTTTGCATGGGGCCTGGGGGCCAGCTGAGGGCTTGAAGTAGAATAGAGCAATTGGCTGCCACACAGGGGAGCCTGTGGTCTCAGCATCAAGAGTGATGGTCTTGGTGTCCTACCTACTGGACAGTAAGTCGTTCCTGGCCATTCCAGGCCTCTTGGGAATACTTAAGCTAAAACAAGTCTGCCTCAGGCGGGGCAGCAGGAGAATAAGAAGTGCAGGGATAGAAACAGAGGCCACTGGATTTCTCAGTCCGGATTAGGGATGCCCAGGACTAACCAAAGGCATCTCTGTGTCTCTGGTGTTGGCACATAGTAAATATTTAATCAGTTTTGGTGCACTGGCTTAAGTCAAATTGAGGGCAAAGGGACCAGCAAGAGCCAAAAATGGGAATATGAATGGTGACCTTCCAGATGGGGGTGGGGACTCTGAGAATTCTACTGTGGGACAGGACCGTGGTCTCATCTACCTGACGGCCCCTCCTTGCTCCTCCAGGCTTCTCTATCTGGACAGATACCAAGAGGGAGATTGGAGCCAGATGGCACCTGGGACAAAGTCCTTCATTTCTAAAGGGAGAGGGATGAGGAGCTTCTTCTTATGCTGAGCATCACACAGCTCATATCAGCTCCTCACCAGGGGCCGTGCATGGTGTGGGCGTGGGAAGAGCAAAGGGTCAAGGTGATGCTGTGCAGCTCCCATGGAGTTTTCCTGCCTCTGTCCCAGGGGTGTCGTTCTCAGGACAAGTTCTCTTCTTGTGGGACAGCTCTGCTCATCAGAGGGCACTTGTTTCCCAGGATGAAGCCAGTTCTCAGGGAACAGCAGGATGTGGCAGCATCAGGAGACCTGGGGCTTCTGACCAGCTGTCCATCAATTCCTTGTTTGATATGGAAGAAAACTCCCTCCACCCTCTGGATCCACTGAACGGGGGCCAGGTCTTTGAGGGCTTGCCCACCTACCCAGCCACTGATTATTAGCTTGGAATCTGTTCCCCTCCTGCCTTCCTTGGTAGCCCCTTTTCAGGCATTTCTCTGGCATCTCTGCAGGGAAGGTTGGGAACTGGGGCCAAGAAAAGGAAAAAAAATATGAGGATGTGTGAGTTTGCTAGGGCTGCTGTAACAGCATACCACACACGGAGCTCCTTAAACAACTGAAATGTATCATCCCACAGTTCCGGAGGAGAGGTCTGAGATCAAGGTGTCCACAGGGTTGCTTCCTTCTGAGGGCTGTTCTAAGCCTCTCTCCTTGGCCAATAGATGGCCGTGTCTTCCCTATATCTCTTCACATCCTCTTCCTTCTGTGTGTCTGTCTCTGAGTCCAAATTTCCCCTTTATATAAGGACACCAGTCATATTGGGCTCATTACCTCATTTTAACTTGATTACCTCTGTAAAGACCTTGTCTCCAATTACAGTCACATTCTAAGATACTGGGGAGTTAGGACTCCAGCATATCTTTTTAAGAAGGAATTCAACCCATAACAGAGGCATAAAGAGGAAAGAAAAGGAGAGAGAGCCCAGTTTCAGGAAGCAGATGTGCTGCTACCAAGTGCTGCCTCAGCCCTTCTCCTCTGCATGCTCGGTAGCCCACTGTCCCTTCTCCCAGTAACAGAGCTCCCAAGAGAGCCCTGCTGTGCGGATCCTGTGGAAGAGGCTGGGGGAAGCTCCCCGGGTCATCGGAATAGCTGGGGTCCGGAGTGAGCCCTGTGTGCCCATGGGACGTATGCTAATGAGTGAATTTGCCTGTCTGCAAGGTCAGGAGATTTATTATCACAGGGAAAATCCCTGGAGCTTGTTCTCATTTTAGGTAACTGGAAAATGTACTGGCCCTTCTCGAGAGGAACAGAAATGGGAAGGAAATGAGAGTTTTCTTCCCGTAGTGGGGTTTTCTTTCCCCAAATGGGAAATGGGTATTTCAGACTCAAGGGGCCGAAGAGTTTGACAGTGATCCCCCCACTAGAACTGATCCCCTCTCTTTTTCTCCCAAATGCACAGGACTCCTATCATAGCTGGAGGGCTCTTCGTGATCGACAAAGCTTGGTTTGATTACCTGGGGAAATATGATATGGACATGGACATCTGGGGTGGGGAGAACTTTGGTGAGTCCCTGCCTCTGCATCCTGACCTATGCTGTTCTATACACCCCTGGGGGCTGGGGCGGGGACCTCTGTGGTTTTGGATCCAGCACCAAGCTGTCAGAGAGTCACACGTGCTTGGGATGAGGTCCTGGGAGATGGTGAGTTACATTTTTGGGGTAAAGCCAGTAGGGTGCTAAAGGAATAGTTGTTGGAGGGCGTTAATAACAAGGGAATCTCTCCATGGGGCTGCATGTATGTTGAGGACTGGGAAACACGCTCTGACAGACTGTTAGGGGAAAGCTGAGAGGCAACAGCCAGGAAGACCAAGGAAGAACACCAACTCTGAGGGGTCAAGTACCGGCTTGAGCTAGGAGTGATACACTTGAAAATTTGGAGTTGGAAGGAGCTTGAGGAGAAAGAATGAGGAACAGGAACAACAGTGACATTTATTAACATCCATTAAAGTCTGTTGGCTTCTTTGATTGCAGCACTCAGTTTTGGATAATGAGGAGGGTCTGGGGATATTTCACCCTTATCTTATAGTGGGAGAGGAAGGGGTGAGGAAGGGGGCTGGGTTATAGGACCCAAAACTGTACAAACAGATGGTTGAGTCCGGTCATGGTGGTATAGAGCTGAGGCTTGCAGCCACAGGAGAAACAGCACAGTCAGAAAGACCCATTCCATCTAGCTAGTGATACTTAATACCTCATTTCCCTTGGTATTAAAGGTGTGACTTCAGGATACTACCTCTACTTCTTGGGGTTGTTAAAAGCCATTGAAGTAAGTGTGTAAAATTTTGACATCATGCAGGCATAATACATGTCAGTTCCCTCCAGCAGCTGAGACCTAGGAGATCACTAGGATAGAAGCGGCATGAGGGCAGGGGTTGGGGTCCATTTTGTTCCTGGCTGTCTCCAGTGTTTAGCATAGTGGCTGCCAGGTAGGAGGCCCTCTGTAACTATTTGTTGAATGAACACATCATGGTAGAGTAAAAGGAAGCATCCCAAAGTGTCAGGACCATCCCCTGTCTGGGCACTGTGGCACATGTCTGGCATGGGCTCTCTGAGCAGGGATGCAGGCCAAGAGAATGATCCATGGGGCACATCCCAACATTTAGCAGTAATCCATGCATTATCCGCTGCCATTGTGTTCTCCTGTTTCTGCCTCCAGGGTGTTTTATGGCTTTCTCCCTCAGTCACTGAGAGTTATTTCCTGGAAATTTATGGCTTCTGGCCTGACCCACAGCATCTGTTCTCTCAAACTGGGCAGTGTAGTGAAATGCATCAGAAAAGTCAGTCTCCTGCCATACAGGGTCCAGACTGGATGCCCAGCAAACAAAACAGAAAAACACCCCAACACCCGCACAAAATCGAATCCCTTCCCTGGGACCCAGCCCACGAAGGCCTTCTGGAATGTGATAGGGTGCTGCTGGTGTGGGGTTCGAGGCTGGGTCTGCCTGCACCAGCCCAGGAGAACTTGGAGCAGGTGGACCTTTGGTGTTCTCAGTGGGGCAGGGATTTCTCTCTTATGGTGCGGAGCCCATTTTTATGTCTTGACGACCTCGATATTTCTTATAGTTAGTGATTTGTTCCAGCTTTTCTCTCAGCCATCAGATGAATCCTCTCTACAGCATTTCTTATAGACAGCAGCCATCCAATCTCTGCTGAAATGCTTCTTACAATGATGCATTCACTACTTCACAGTCTGGCATATTCTGTTATAGATAAATTTTTTGTTGAACTATTAGAGAATTCTTCTATGTCAAAGCCCAGCTACCCCATCTTCTGTCTGTCGGGGCTTGTTCTGCCCTCTTGAACTGCACAAAGTGAGTATGATTCTTCTTCCACATGGAAGTTCTATTTGGATTCAGGCAGCATGAATTTCAAGGATGGCACAGTCTGGTCCATTTTGGTATCGGTAGCAATACCTTTCCTTATAGCGATGTTAACACACACCTGCTCAAATCAAGTAGCAATCTCATCTAGCTGGCTTCCGACTCTTTTGGCATCAACAAGGGCTGATTGGAATAGAGAAGTTGGAAAGGGTGCTGGGAGGTGTGGGAGAGACATTTACAATCCATCACAAAATTTTTAAACCACAAAAAAAGCACTGCCAACAGCTATCACAGGAAACACTTCGTTTTTCCCCGCCCCAACATTCCATTATGTTATAGCCAGCTAACAGCACTTTGAAAGCCATTTCTGGATTTTGTTTTTGGCATTTTATATGCCAGAAAATGCAGTGCTTTTCCAGTGGTGGCTGTATCACATGGACAGTGTTACATCTGCAGGTGGGGATAACAAGGCACCTGAGTACATGAAGGGGGAATTTGAAAGAGGGTCTCCGTGAAGAACAGGGATTTGGATGGGGTGTGCAAGTGATACTCCAGCTGCGAAGGGGAGATGGCACTAAGGGGTGAAGAAAGGAGTCCTGGCTCCAGAGTGTGGCAGGATGGGCCTCCTACCCACCAAGTCACCAAGTCCTGCAGATCAACTGACCTCAGCATCACTCACATCCATCGCTTTCTCTCCATCTGCCCCAATACTCTCCTCAGTGGTCCTCCATCTCTATTGTACTATGGAATCTGAGCTCTCACACCCCTGCCAAAGTGCTTGTTTTGAAATGTAAACCTCCCTGCTGCTTCCTGCCTGGCATTCTCAGTGGCTCCCTCTTGTGCTAAGGGGACACCCACACTCCTCAGCTGGATCCCTCCCTCCCATGGCCTTGCCTACCTCTCCAGCCTCATCAGCCTGCTCCTGCCTCAGCCTTAGGTCCAGAGGTACCAACAGAACTTCCCACCCTTCCCAGAGTGAGCCCAACCCACTATTATGACCTAGCTTCCCTTTTCTACCAAACTCACTCTGCTGCAGAAGCTGACCTTCTGCAGGACTCAGCCCTGGGGCCACCTCCTCTAGAACCAGGAAGCTTTCCCTGCCCTACCTCTGGCCCACCCTCTCCCTCATTGTGCACCCTTCACCACCAGGTTCTCTTCTCCATCACTGCACAGAGCCCTTGTATGTGTTTGTCTCTTTCTTCGTCTGTGCCTGCCGCCCAGGCTTCTACCAAACCTGGGGCTCCTTACAGGCAAGATCATCCACCTAACTTCGCATTCTTGAGCCAGCAATGGTAGAAACTGCTTACTAAATGTGGGTTCAAAAAGCCAGAGACTGAATGGGAAGGGGCTTCAAGATGGGAAGGGCAATATATATGAGGCTCCATTTAAAATAAGTTTCACTGGATTAAATGGAGTCCTACAGAGACATGTTTAAGGATTCCCTTTAAACACAATAGCAGCTGGTAGAGACATCTTTCCTTTCTAAGTAATAGAATTTCTGTGTGTTCTAGACATGTTTGCGTATGTTGTGTTGTCTTTATTTCACAGCACAAAGATGCATGAGATGATTGGGACAGGCTCTGGCCAGAGTGACTGTGACCTACTCAATAGCATGTTGCCCCTGCCCTACCCCATCTTGGTTTTCACGAGTTAGAAGCAGCCACTGATGGATTGGCTGTGGTGGCCATGTGAAAGCCATGTCTCATACACTCACATGCCCTGACCTCAATGCCACCATTTCCAAAGTATTTCTAAGGTGAGCTGAATAGTTTTGATCATTACATGTGCATTTCAGCCTATGAGCAGATGTTAGGGAAATGTGGCTTTTAGATTTTTTTTTTTCAGAAGTTGATTTGCATTAAAATTGGATGCTTAAACTGCAATTTACATAACACAGTGTACATGTAATGTATCTACTTTGAGCTGCATCCTACTTTTAGCTTTTGGTCTTTAGAGATAAAAGGAATCTGTTAGAGAGGGAGTACATGCGTGTGTGTGTGTGTGTGTGTGTGTGTGTAAAAGGAATCTGTTGCCCTAGTGTAAAGTCTGTGTGTGTGCGTGTGTAGGGGTGTGTGTGTGTGTGTAGGTATGTAAGCGGTATATATTTCCAAAAAGGAGCCCTTGGCACATATATGAAGGGCAAATATGGGATTCCTGAATTTAGAATGGGGGATTTCCAAAGCACAGCAGGCACAAAAGACTGCTGAGAAGAGAGGGTGAGTTGGGGCCCAGAGAGGAACTACCACCACCTGCTGTCCCAGAATGTAGTCAGGGACACCAGGCTATGTCAGGCTTGGCTCTCCTGAGTGTGTGAGTATGTGTGTGGCGGGGGGTGGGGGGGTGGTTGGGTGAGTGTTATGGAAAGAATGTGGGCTGTGGAACCAGGTAGGCCTCAGTTTAAATCCTATAAACATCATTAAGCATTCGTAGGCCTGAGTTTAAATCCTGTAACCATTGCTAGGCATCCTTGGGAAAGTTACGTCACCTCACTGAGCCTGTTTCTAAGTCTTTAAAGTGGAGATTATAATGGGGACTGTAATGGGGACAACAGCCACCTCCAAAGATATCCACACCCTAATCCCTGGAACCTGTCAGGATGTTACCTTACATAGCAAAGGAATTTCCCAGATGTATTTGGGGTCATTAATCAGTGACCTGAAGATAGGAGATTACCCTGGCGTTTCTGAGTGGACACAATTAAACACTTGAGCCCTTCAAAGCAGAGAACTTTCTCAGGCTGGAGGCAGAAAAGAAGTAGCAGATGAAACTAGAGACATATGATGCCCAAGAGGGACCGACCACAGCTGCTGGAGAGGGCAACATGGAAGTAGCCAAGAGAGGCCCCAAGGGTGACAGCCACGTGGAAAAGGGAACCTCAGTCCTGCAACCCCAAGGAAAACTGAGTTCTGCAAACAACCTGAATGAGCTTGAAAGTGGATTCATCTTCAGAGCCTTCAGAAAGAAGCCATCCTGTTGACACCTTGATTTCAGCCTGAGACCCTGAGCAGAGGGCTCCGCCAAACCTGCCCACTAAGTTTGTGGGGATTTGTTATTGCAGCAATGGAAAATGGTAGTAGGCCCCGCATCACAGGGCTGTTGCGAAGATTAATTAGTTAATGAAAGTGCCTGTGCTCCGCCAGGGTGAGCTGCCTTCTCTTTCAGAGAGCAAGGTTTGTTAAACGAGGATTATGTGTGACCTGCTGGATTAGTTTATTCCTTGACTTTCTCTTTCAGCCTCACCCTTTCCATGATCAGTGGCTCAAGATTAGGGGCATGGTCTCGTTTGAGAAGAGCACCCAAGTGTGATAGGAAGTCAGCTTTTCCCCCAGATGGAGAGTAAAGCTAATGCAGCCAGCACTCTGTTCCTTGTCTGGGCTACTGGCTAAAGCCCCATGTCCAAGGGAGACCCCTTGAAGCTGTCCTTTCCTGCTGCTTCTCAACTTCCCTAAGTGTAATTGAGTCCCATCAGACACTGGTTGCTCTGTTTGAATACAGAATATGGAAAGATAAAGGTGTCACCTGGCATTTGCAATCGTATGGCCACTGCAGATCGTGGCATGCCTGTGGTCAATACTTGTCTAGAGTAAGAGGTGTGGATGGAGACTTGATTGTCCCAGCCATCGGTGAAATGCAATTTTGCTCAAAGATTCAAGGCGATGTTTTGTGGGCCAATAAGATTATCTCTACTCAAGTCCATTCGTTCATTAAAGAGTAATAACAGAGCTTGCTTTCTAGCCCAGCAGATGCTGGGAACTTAAAAATTACTGAAAGGTAAGGTTCCCCATTGTACATAAATATGTGTGGACTTATGAATGACAATAGCCAGGTGAGTGTCTGTTTCTCAGATAGAGGTTTAAACTTGGCCAAAAGTAGAATGGACTATGCTATTGTATATATAATACACACACATATACATTATATGAGGCTCCATTTAAAATGTGGTACCCACGTGTAATAATTCTCTTTGCCTTTGTTTAGAAACCAGGCTATAAAACGAAATTAGAACCTTGACCAGTATGGCCAAGCAGTGGCATGTGAATAGTCGTGGTTTGCTTCCTGGAGAGAAAGCTGCCCCTTCTCCCCTGAATTCGTGTCCACCATTCATGGGCTTGCCAGGTAGAAGTTGGTTCTGGTGAAGGGCTAGGACCCTGGGAGGAGTGGTAAGAACTACTGATCAGCAGATGGAGAGACAGAAGGAAGGAGGGGGGGATGAAGGGCGGGAGGGCAATTTGCTCTCAAATATTTACCTGACGCTTAAAGAAAGTAAGATTATAAGAGTGCCCCAGATGAGGATGGAATAATTACACATCTCCATGCCTGGAATTCAAAGTGGATTTGGGTCTCCGTGAGGCGGCATTCATCACCAGGGAGATTATGTGGGCGCTGACTCAGCAAGAACCCCCTGCAAACTCCCTACACAAATTTTTTTTTGTTCCCTCCTCGCCTCACTTCAGAAATGATGACTCTGCAGGTGCTGCAGCCTCAAAGATCAGAGGCCCTAAGCTGTACCTGGAAGGTCCGCCGCCTCACACGTGAATCTGCAGCACTTCTGATAGCGCTTGTGCAAGCCCTTTCACAAGACCTCAGGACTGAAGACTGTCCCAAAGGTCTCAGCAGATATCTGTGAACCACCAGGCCTGGCCTGCAGTCCTGAGAGGATACACATCATTTCCTTGAAGTCAGTGATGTAGATAAGGGTAGAGCACCTGTATAGCCTAGGTTTTAAATATCCCGCATTGTCATCCCTATAAATCATCACACTAATCTGAAAACTCCAAGCCACATCCCTCAGACTGCCTCTTGACTCTGGCAGCAGCACAGCCATCCATGTCAAGACACGTGCCTCCAATAATTCCAGGCATAACAATCTGAACTCCAGAGTAGAGACACTCTTAACTCATCTCAGCTGCAGGTTCCTCTGGGCGGCAGCAGCTGGCCCGAAGGAGACCTGAGACAGACATCCTTCAGGACTGGATGAGTGAGTTGACAGGGTAGGCATGTGACAGCTAACTATATATTTGTCACTCTTGTTCATTTGTGAGTGCCTTGAAGTCGGTATCTTTGCATCCACAGCTGTACTGGCTGGTGGAAGATGTTCAGTATGGAGGCAGGGTGGTGTCGGGGGAAGAGCATGGATTTTGGAGTTGGGGAGATGTGCTTCCATGCTTTTGAATGTCACCAGCTCCTCGCTCTCAGTTGTCCTATCAGAGCTGCTTCTGCATCGCAAAATAGGAACATCAATAACAATGGAGCAGGGTTGTTAGGACTAATCAGCTACTGCCTGCCTGGGCCAGAAGTAAATGAAGGGGTCATTTTCCTCCCATGGCTAATGCTTGCAGAATTGCAATACTCAACTTTTGTACTAAGGCAACAGACATAAGAAAATTAGAAGGAGGAGGAATGTGTTTAGAGGAGGCAGGGCTGCAGCGGGCTGTGGGAAGATGCCGAGGGCATAGGAGATGTCTTGGGTGTGATAATGTCCCGTGCACCTCAATAGATACCTCAGCCAATCCTCTGGAAAGCTGGTGCCAGAGCCTGGGGCAGAGTTGGGGCTGGTAGGATGGAGGTGAGTCCTCAGCATAGGGTGAACTCTGGGAGCAGAGGCGACAGCAGTGTCAGGAAAATGCTCGGAGGCAGAGCGTTGAGGGGATGTAGGAGAAGAACATAGGGAGACCAGAAGGAAGGTAGAGAAGGATCAGGGCCAGGTGCCGGCCTAGCTGGGGACCTGTGCATGCCCGTGGCAGAAGGGAGGGATCGGTAGATTCAGAGAGAAATAAAGAGCTGGGATGAGGGATCATAGGAAAAGAAACAGCTAGTGGGGAATGGGGGTGGGGCATGGGGTGGAGGCACAGGTTGGAGGGATTCACTTTGCAAAGGCAAAGGGACATATGTCTCATTTGAATACAAGGAAAGGAAGAGACTGTAGATGAAACCCATACATATCTTTAGAAGAAAGCTGGCACAAGATGTGTAAGTTAAATCTAGCGAGCAAGGACTCCATCTCTAGTGTTGAGGAATTGGAGGGTTTTCCACTTTGGGAACTAGAGCAGGCCCTGTTTTGAGTCTCTGGAGTGGAGTTGATTGGAGCACAGACATGAGACTGAAATTCACACGTGCTGACACCACTCCACGCACCGACCTCCAGGTTCCTCTATGTGCTACTGCAAGATGGGGATGTGGGTGCCAGGCAGTTGGCTGAGCTCACTCTTTGCTCAATGACTCATGTGAAAAACGATTCAAATAGTGCCCCAGCCAAATGCCAACTCCCGCTATACCATGGGACTTTATGGAGAGTCGAAATCTCAAATGTGAAGTGCATACATTTCAGGTATCTCCTGCAGTGTGGCAGAAGATGGGAAGAAGCATCTGTAAGTCGTCTAACAAATTAAAAGGGGGCACAGGTGGGTGATGTCCATGTTTTAATGAGATTGGCTTCAGAGGGATGTCTCATAATAACTGCTGCTGATCTTTTTCAATCACACTTAGCGTTTACACAGTTGTTCTCAAAATTCTGTTTCATTTGATGCTGATGGCAGTCCAGTGGAGTGTTTTTATGACATTTGTTTGACATAAGAGTAAATCAGGCCTCCACGAGCTTAAGCAGGTTGCCCAAGGTTGCAGCTAGCCGGTTACTGCAGACTTGGGCCTGCTGACTGGAGCTAAGTTCTTCCTGTTCCTTTCCCCCATGTTACTGCCATGATTCAGTAGCAGTCATGAGAAGTCCTCTCTTCCTCCTTGAGTCTACATGGTCCCCACTCTTAGGGGAATCCAGGCTTCCCGGGAGTGAACAGCAGTAGGCAGAGGGGCAGGTGCAGAGAAGGTGATGGAGTAGGGCTAGTGAAGGAAGTCTTACGTCAGTCCAGGAGCCTTTCCAAGGAAACGTGGGAGGAGACAGGTAGATGACAGGCAAGAGTGGCTGGGGACAGGTGAATGAGAGCAGGGTGCAGGACACACATGTGATA
Source organism: Colobus angolensis palliatus (assembly GCF_000951035.1). Lineage (NCBI taxonomy): Eukaryota > Metazoa > Chordata > Mammalia > Primates > Cercopithecidae > Colobus > Colobus angolensis. Next base: position 666,105 of record NW_012118655.1, read on the forward strand.
TGAAGGCCCCAGAATACCTGCATTCTTGTTCCCTGCCCCTAAACACCCAGCCTGCTTCCCCATGGCCCCTCACATGGGCAGCCACACACCTGGGGTTGACTTCAGAAGCATTAGCCAGACCAGAATACCTACAGATCAGGAGCTGCCTTTTCTACCAGCGACAGGCCCAGTGGGATGCAGGAAGCAGCCTGCCCTCGCTGCGGTCAGTTAGGGGGTACATTATCTGTAGAAAATTTAAGGGCAATATTAGCACTAACAGTCATTCTGCTTTTGAATGTCACCATGCACTGGCAATTTTAACCAATGGCAGTGATAAAATTCCCTCCCTCCCCGCTTGGTATGCCACCGCTTCCTTCTCAGGGCAGAAGCACTACTTCAAGCCAGCTCGGGTGTAGTCCCGGGGAGAAATACACTCATCACAACTGCCTCTGCTAACTCCATCCCACCCACCTCTCTGAGGGCCCATAGCAGCAGCCAACCAGGAAGAAACGGCTATGTGTACAAACCTAGGGGACACCAGCAACAACAGCTTTGAGGCTTCCAGCATTTTCTAGAGCTGCTTTCAGCTCTCATTAACTGCACAGACTTTCTCCTCCTGGGTTATGATTCAGGTAGCTCTTCCCCAGTGGTAGAATTGCATTCACTGTGGCAGGAACTTCTGTGGACACCTCGCCCTGAGGCCTTCTGGGGACTCGCTCCCCTCTGTTGCATCCTTGCCGTGGTTTTCTAGCCTGTCCCGAGTCTTCTCACAATGGTCACCTGGTCCCTGATTGTTAGAAAATTCTCCTGTATTCTCGACTGAAATTTCCTTCTCTTTGGTCCTGACTCTAACCCTCTGGGATCACAGGGAGTGCATCTAACCAGACTTCCACAGTGAATTCTTCTGCAAGTTAGAAGGCAATTCTCTTGGTGCCCCAAGGCTCCTCCTTTCCAGGCTAAGACATTGCAGCAGAGCCCCTGCCCCGCCATGCTGGCCCCTGAATATGCTCCAGAGGCCAGCGTGCTGGTTGGTACTGTTTCCCTGCTCTCTTATACCACCCTCCGAAGTGGTAGGACTATTCCCATTTATGGATGGAGAAACTGAGGTCTCTCAGCCAGTGGAGCCTACAGACTGGCTGCAGAGTCTGTTCTTTGGCCTCTGCAGGGCCCTCACCATTTCATTAGACCTGGGGCCTCAAAGCAGCAGTAATAAGAGGTCATAGGAGGGGCGTGACTGTCTTGCAGAAATCTCCTTCCGAGTGTGGATGTGCGGGGGCAGCCTAGAGATCGTCCCCTGCAGCCGAGTGGGGCACGTCTTCCGGAAGAAGCACCCGTACGTTTTTCCTGATGGAAATGCCAACACGTATATAAAGTAAGTGCCCAGGGGCTCAGTGCGGGTGGGCAGCAGCACAGGCAGCCATGGCTGGGCGGCTGCTGGTAAGGGTTGCAGCCGTCCCTGGTGCTCTGTTAGGCTGCCTGTGTGATTTGGACTGGCTGGGGCTGCACCTTGTACTACCCAGACTCTGCTTGGGTAGGGAGGGCAGGCCTGTCATGTCCAGCATTAGGGCCGGAGGCTTCCCTAATACTTCTGAGGCTTTGGAAGGCCCCACATGAGGCCTCGTGGGCTTCAAGTCACCCATCAGTGCCCTCCTACAGGGCATGGGCTCCAGATATTTTGGGTTTCGTGGGATGAAAGAAGGCAGCCCTTTTTACCTTGGAGTTCTAGAAGAGCCGCTGCCCCACCTTCAGGCTGGGTCACTAGGGGAGAGGTCTTTGGGCAGATGCAGGGGAATGGGAAGGCCCAAGGGCTGTAGCTTAGGTGCCTGCTCCAGGGCCTAGTCAGCACGGTCAAAGGGTCCAGGCTGGAGCAGGGCCTGAGACCCTGGGCTCCTGTCTGCTGTTGCGCTCCCTTCTCCTGTCTAGGGGGTGGTTCTTACCAGGACTCAGAGACCCAAGGGTGCCCACTTGGCTGTTCCCTGCTTCCTCCCTTCATCCACTCTTTTTTCCTCGATTTCTCCTCTTTCGATCTTTCTCTTCTCCTTTCAGAATAATTTGTTCCATCTTTGCCTCTTTTCCTCTTGATTCTCTCTCTTTCCCCCACCCTCTGTCTCTTGTCATCTGATAGCTTCACTCCTCCACTTGGTCCCCTCTTCCTTTTTTTCTATCATTTGATCCATTGGGGTAGGGGGAGCTGTGTCATCACATCCTGACACAGCCACCCCAACACAGCTGTCCTGGAGGAGACATGGGTTTGAGCAATGGGAAAATTGGCCACACCTTTTGCAAAAACGTGAAGGGCAAGGGTAGGGAAATGAGAAAATCAGCAGGCCGGGAAGCAGTGGGGAGCAAAGGCAGGGTTGCCTCAGCTCTCAGGTTTTAAAAAGTAAAGGTGAGCTGGGGACGTCTGGCACAGGGAGGTGGTGGCTGTGCAGGAGCCATGTGACCGCCTGGAGAGGGGCCGGCCTGGGAATGAGGGGCAGAGCCTGGGGCTCCAGACAGTCATTGTCTTTGAGACTGGGTCCTGGCCAGTGGACATCCTGCATGCCACTGGTAGGTCATTCAGTTTCTACAGGATTGTGGCACGGATGTCTGAAAAGCAGCTTCCAATGTGCCGATGGCTCGGCAGTGGAAGGGGCCAGGGAGGTGCTGTTAACTGCTTCTGGTGCCCCATGGACAAGGCTGTGTGTGCATAAACTGTCATTGCAGGTCCCAGCTTAGGAGGGCTTGCCACCCTCTTCTCTTGAATGCTTGTGCGCTAGAGTTAGCATCTGAAAGAGCACCCTCTTTTCAGTTAGGCCCCAAGTTCCCTTACTTGACCTCAGCAGATACCACTGCTGCCCAGGCCACCAGCCACCTGACTGTTTTCTGACATCTTTTCCCTCTTTTCTGGGGCTTTTTCTAGTGCCCCTGATGGCTGAGGGATGTCATCCTTAGTGTCTGTCTCTCTATCTCCTTTTCTGTGATTTGTGGGGTCAGAGTCAGGGCAGATAACCTGATTTTAAAAACTAGAGTGCTAGCAAAAAGTCTGGAAAGAGAAGCCTGATTACTTAGTTATTTACACCTGCAGCAGGCTAACTGCACGGCCTGCAGGAAGACCTGTGTGTGCCGACTTTCCCCTTGGAGAGCTGGGACCTGAGCACTTCCACTATGGTAAGGGACAGAACCCAGGACAAGAGCCCGAGGACAGCCAGAGGCCAGATGCCCGTGCAGGCCTTGCCTTTGCACTCTTGGTTACTGGCAGTGAAGGGATGTGTCGGGTTCCTGAGCCTTTTCTCCCTATTTCTTTGAGAGCCACAGAAGTTCAGTTTCTGGCATGATTTCCCCGGTCTGTATCTTTTGGGGAAAAGGTTTGTTGTTATTAGAGGTGAGCATCCCTAATCCAAAAATCTAAAATCCAAAATGCTCAAAGATCTGAAACTTTCTGAGCACCCACATGATGCGGCAGGTGGAAGATTCCACACCTGACCTCATGTGACGGATGGCAGTCAAAATGCAGGCAGACAACCCACAGTTTATTCAGCATTCCCAAGGGAAAAATACAATTACCTTCAGGCTATGTGTATAAGGTGTATGTGAAACATGAATGAATTTCATGTTTAGATTAGATGTGAATCCCGTCCCCAAGATATCTCATTATGTGTATGCAAATATTCCAAAAGCAAAACAAGACAAAACAAAAACACCCGAATCCAAAACACTTCTGGTTCCAAGCATTTCTTGTAAAGGATACTCAACCTGTACTAAAACCTTATGTCTTGGGGTAAAGACCCCTTTGGAGATTGGGTGGGACTTGGCTAGGCTCAGTGCCCTGGGAACAGGAATGATAGTGGGTTGACCATGGTGGAACCTAGGTGGTGCTGCCACCTCAGCCCACACATGTGTATTTTAACTGACACTCATGGGGCCTCTCAGACAGCCCCTTACTGACACTCCTTGTCACTCCTTGTCTTCCCAGGAACACCAAGCGGACAGCTGAAGTGTGGATGGATGAATACAAGCAATACTATTACGCTGCCCGGCCATTCGCCCTGGAGAGGCCCTTCGGGAAGTAAGTGTTCCTTCAGGTTGAGGAGGGCAGAGAGTGCAAAAGAGCCCAGCTCATAGGACCGATGTAAATGGGTGCTGATAGGCCAGTCAGTTTAGCTGCCCTGTGCTCCCGCAGGGCCTAAGACTGTGGCTTCGTTCCTGTTCCTCAGAGCTTCTGCCCAGCTCTGGATGTGCAGGACTTTAGGCAGCTCTTATGGAATGACTCCTGGCAACCTGGACTGCCAGCTCTAGGGGAGCTGAGCTGTGCCTTGTGCAATGGACCAATATTTCCTGCTTTTTGCAGAGAGGAAGGAGGCAGGACTAGACAGCCTTAGTCCCTCTGGGTGGGACTTCCTCCCTCCAAGTTCTACGTCGTCCAAGCCTAAGTTCTCTCCTTCCTTGGAGGAACAGCATGTGTACAGATGTCCTCTACAGCAGTGCTCAAGTTTCATGGGAGGAGAGGACAGAGAAAGGAATGTTTATTAAAAGCTTGATACCAGGCTGGGCGTGATGGCTCACATCTGTAATCCCAGCACTTTGGGAGGCCGAGGTGGGTGAATCACAAGGTCAGGAGTTCGAGACGAGCCTGGCCAATATGGTGAAACCCCGTCTCTACTAAAAATACAAAAATTAGCCAGGTGTGGTGGTGGGTACCTGTAGTCCCAGCTGTTTGGGAGGCTGAGGCAGGAGAATCGCTTGAACCTGGGAGACGGAGGTTGCAGTAAGCCGAGATCATGCCACTGCACTCCAGCCTGGGCGACAAAGTGAGACCCCATCTCAAAAAAATTAATTAATTAATTAAAAATAAATAAATAAATAAATAAAAGCTAGATACCATTACATAAGGCATCTCATTAATCCTCCCAACTCTGAGGAATGGGCATAATGACTTCTGGTTTACAGATGAGGAGGCTGAGGCTTCTACAGGTTAAGCTTCTTGCCCTAGATGACACCATGGCAGAGGGGGATGGTGGCTCAAACCACACCTGTCTGATTTTAAAACTTGGAATGACCTTACATTCCCCAGCCCAGGGCTGATTAGAGTAGAGAAAAATAGCACCTTCACTAATGCTATCATTTATGTTTCTTTGGGGGCAACCAACGACTTTTTGTCATGCTAACATCACCCACTCATCATACGAAGGCTGTTGAGCAGATGGGTTTTTTTGCAGCCTAAACTTCATAGGTTGAACCCATCACTGAGTGGGAGGATTAAACCAGAACCCACCAAAATGGTTTGCACCTCTGAAACCATAAATCCATGCCGCCCCTCAGGTTCTCTCACTCCAAACCTCCAAGGCATTCATTTTCAGTCCTCATCAGAACTTCCAATCTGTTGGCCATATCAAACCACATCCCCCTCACTGCCTTCCCTCTCTAGCTTGGATTCTACTCTTTTAAAAACTGAACTAAAAGGTCTTGTCCTCAGACCTTCTGTGCTATTGTCCATGTAGCAACACCATCCCCACAGTTCTTCCAGGTTCAACCTTGGATGAATCTGCCTTTGCACCCTGTCCTCCGGTGCACACAGGCTGCTGAACAGAACTGGGAATGCCAGCTGGTGCTACTAATAATACACCATGGTCGTCAGTCTCAGCAAGGCCTGCAGTCTGCCCACTGGCCCTGCTGCCTCTCCTAGCTAGCGTTCTCCCTCGATCTTCATTAAATCTCCACTCTTCCCAGCCCCTAGTCCACCCCCCTCTTTCGCTGGCAGCAGATGACACCTTCTGTTTTACAGATGAAATAGATGACATCAACTTCCCAAAACAAACCAACCCATTAACTTCACTGCATCTGCAGCATCCTTCTCTGTCTCTTGTCTCAAAGGATAGGCTGTGCTTCCTGCTGTGGTCTCCATCCCTCCACCTGTACTCCGGATGCACCATTCATCGCTGCATTCATTCATAAATCAACATTTATCGAGTTCCCACTGCCTGGATTCATCTCCTCTTGCCTCCTGACGCAGGGCCTCTCAAACATTAATGGGCAAGCAGATTTCCTGGGGATCTTGTTAAAATGAAAATTCTGACTCTGGAGGTCTGTATTTCTAATAAGCTGCGGGTGATGCAATGCTCCCGGCCTGAGTGCCACAATTCGAGAAGCAAGGTTCTACCGAGGAGGTTCCCAAACTAGTCTGCATATGGGAGTCCCCTGGGGAGTTTCAAACTGACTGCAGTCTGTGCCCCTCCTCCAGAAAGTTGGTTTACTTGCTCTGGGGTGTGGCCTGGGATGTAGAATTTTTCTAAAGACCCCACACCAGGTGATTCTAACATGGGGACAAGTTTGGGAACCACGCTCCTTAGGGGGCTTTGCCCTCTGGGTGCCTCCACTCTCTCCCTGATCCCTGGTCTCTCCTCTGCTGTATTATTCCCATCACCATTTAAACTTATTAAATGTCTTACATCTTAAAAAAAAATAGGAGGGGAAGGAAAGAAAACAAACTACAAAAACGCTCCTTCAGTCCAACATTGCTCATCATCCATGCTCTGTCTTTTCCAATCCTCCAGTGCCCAGCTTCGTGAAGCAGTGGTCTGCTTTCCTCTCTCTACTCCCCTCCTCGCTCCTGGCCCGCAAGCCCTGAGACTGCTCCCACCTGGCTCCCTCGTGACTTCCTTGCACCCTGTACTCTCCTCTTACGCTGCCCCATCAGCATGAATCTTCTCCCTCCCCCCGCCTCTCTGCTGTCCCCCAGTCCCTAGGCTTCCAGAACTCTGCAGGCATGGCGTTTCTTCTGCTGCTAGGCACTGCTTGTTTGGTCCCATTTGCAGGCTGTTTCCTCTTCTTACTCCTTGTATGGTGGTCTTGCCGGAAGGTCCGTTAGAAAGCCTCTTCTGACTACATATTCTCCCTGGCATTAAGTACTATATCTATGCTGCTGATATTTGCATCTCTATTTATTAGCTAAACCTATCCTTTGAGCTCCAATCCCTTCTATCCAATTATCAACTGGACACCTCCACCAGGATGTCTCCCTGGCGCCTCCAACTCAACAAGTCCTAAACTGACCTCATGACGTTTGCTCCTAAACTTACTCCTCATCCGATATTTCCCATCCCCGTGAAGAGTTTTCCTTTCACCTGTTGCCCAAGTCAGAAACCTAGGTGTCAACCTTGAATCCCTGTCCTTCTCTTTCCCATCCAAATGATCACCAAGTCTTGGTAACACTGTACCATCATGCACTGAGCACGCAGGCCCTTGCTAAACACCCAATATTCAGCATTTTAGAAACCTGACATCCTTCCCATCCCGATGGAGCTTAGAGTCTGGTGATGAGCTGTGGTTGGTGCTCTGTAAGAAGAAGTTCTACTGCAATCTTGAGGTGGGGAGTGGAAGGAAGTGAGCTGGACAGGAAGCAAGACCAGCTCTATGTGTCTGCCCAGGAAGAACAAGACATGGATGTAGCTTAGGTGGGTGCCGAGAGGTGTGGAGGCACTCAGCCTGTCGTTCTTCATTCCCACCCCCCACTTCCCTGTTTGAAAGCATGATCAGCACCTGAGTTTCCACAGCTGCCTCCTCACTACCCTCCCTGGCCCCAGCTTTGCCCATCAGACCTATTTGTGGACCAGCAGTGCTGCTGAGATGCTCTCCAAGTACAAACCACCTCTTGCCCTGCTTAGAACCCATCAGTTTCATACCAGTGCCCTTTAAACAAGTCCAAACTCCTTGGCAGTGCCTCACAGGACCCTTTATGGTCTGTCTTTGCTTTCAACTCTCCCATTTCTGCTCTTCCAAATCACCACCCCTACATTCACATACACATCTATTTTAAGATCCTGCAGCACTCTTCCTGCCCGCAGAGCTTCTTTCATGTCTTCACATGTGCTCATCTCGCTCTCCCCACTGCCTCTAGCAGGGGCCCCTACCTCTGGTTTGTCTAGATAATGTCTCCTTTTCCTTCCAGATATCAGCATCACCATTACTACCTTGACCACCATGGACCCGACAAGCAAGGATCCCCCTCTGAGTTGTTCCCATAGATCCCTCCTGCTCATCCTATGTCACCTGGGCTGTGATGGGTTATTTCATTATCTTTGCCTATTGTTCAAAAGCTTTCCATAGTATCCCACATTGGGTACAATGCCTGACACACAGTAGGTACTCAATGAATATCTGATGAACAAACATGACCAGACCCCAGAAACAGCGAAATAAAAGGGTTTTTTGGGGCTGGGGCAGCGGGGAGTGGTGTTTCGGCTGCAGAATCCAAAGAGAAATTGTGACTAAGCAGACCCAGAGCCCCAACGGTGAATTATTGACAACACACTGAATGCTCTTGCAGCTTTGTTTCGAATGAAAAGGAAAAACACCCCCAAATTCCATCTTCAAGTAAAAGCACCAGTCCTAGCTGTCATTACTGCACCATTGTGAGATATTGCTAAGTGTTTCCATAGCTCTGTCTGCAGTTATAGAAATCTGTTCTTGCTTAATTTCCCCAGCACCCTCCAGAGAGATGTGAGCACAGAGCATGGCTATGAGTTGTGCTTTGTGCTCTCAGTCTGGACTGGCATTGCTGGCGCCTGCCTCTGACAGCTGTGTTTTGTCTTTGTGTGTGTCCACAACCCCGTTACCCCTAGTGTTGAGAGCAGATTGGACCTGAGGAAGAATCTGCGCTGCCAGAGTTTCAAGTGGTACCTGGAGAATGTCTACCCTGAACTCAGGTATCCGTCCTACCTGTTGGAGCTTTGGCTGGCTGAAAGGAGAGGCCCTCAGCTGTCTTGGTCTGGAGAAGAGGCAGACAGTGACCAACTAGATGAGGGCTTTTATGTATATCGGAGGTCTAAGAAGACCAGTTGGCTCCCTTCACCCCTAAAACCAGGAGGGACCTTATACTGAATCAGTAGCATGAGGGATTGCAGTTAGCCAGTAGCAGTATTTCTCACCTGCTTGCGTTTGAGCCCTGGCTTATAGACTCACTGACACTAGCTCCATTGCGGGCACTCATCCCCATCTGTGGCTCCTGGGTCTTTCCTTGCCACCTCATTCTTAGTGGCACCCTGCCTTTCTCCGAGCTGTGCAAATCTTTTGTAACAACCCAGCCCTGCCATTCTCAGAACACTGCCCACCCTCTCCAGCTGGTAGTCTTGCTAATCCAATGAGCAGTGGACTCTCCTCTCTCCCTGTGACTCTCCTCTAGCATCCCCAAGGAGTCCTCCATCCAGAAGGGCAATATCCGACAGAGACAGAAGTGCCTGGAATCTCAAAGGCAGAACAACCAAGAAACCCCAAACCTAAAGTTGAGCCCCTGTGCCAAGGTCAAAGGCGAAGATGCAAAGTCCCAGGTAAAGTAACTGGCTGGGCATACAGGACTATGTGTATAGTAGAGGGAGGCGGCCAGATGACTCTGCCTCTATCACCTGCTCTTACGTGACATCAGATGCCTATTTATTCCCAGAGATCAGTAGTGGAGCATGAGAGGTGTCATCCCCCTACTCTGCCACTGTACTTACACTGCTTGCTTTCCAAGTGCATAGAGTTCCTCTGAAAGACAGCTTAACAGGCAGCATCTTGCCTATAGGAAATTGCCCATTAAGTTAGCAGGAGCTCAATGAGTTTGTTGTAGTTGGTGTCCTACCTGCTGGCAGCAACCGTGGGCAGGGTCAGGCAAGGCCAATGGCACAGCTAGTTCGCAGATGTGAAATGCAAAGGGGGAGAAGGCTGCCGCTGGGTGACACTGCCTCCTGGGACAGGACGGAATGCCTGCTCTGTGAGTCTCCCAGCTGATTTAGCTCTGACTGGCAGGTAATCACATCAGATTTCGTAAAACCATCACTGTCCGCCACCCTGTCTCTGGGCAGCATCCTTCTTCATCCCCAGCTTCACCTCTGCATCTCCTGCCTCCCCTCAGTCTGCAGGACCATTTGTGGTCCCTTCTCTGAAAGGTTTCCTGTGCTTTACTTGATTCATCGACAGAGTGCCTTCCCCTCCCTGCCATGTTTTTCCAGACAGTCTTCTCCCATCTGAGGCTAGAACTGTTATTTTAAAGGTCACTGACAAATTCACAGCCTGTCTTGTAGCACTTGGCCTGTAGACTGCGTTAAAGCACAGTGGCGCACACCTGTAATCCCAGCACTTTGGGAGGTCAAGGCAGGTGGATCACCTAAAGTCAGGAGTTCACGACCAGCCTGGCCAACATGGGGAAACCCCGTTTCCACTAAAAATACAAAAAATTAGCCGGGCAGGGTGGCACGCGCCTGTAATCCCACCTACTTGGGGGGCTGAGGCAGTAGAATTGCTTGAACCCTGGAGGCGGAGGTTGCAGTGAGCTGAGATCACACCATTGCACTCCAGCCCAGGCAACAATAGTGAAACTCCTCAAAAAAAAAAAAAAAAAGGCGCATTTGTCTATGGCTTCTCACCTGGCTCTGTGGCTCAGTGCAACCCCCTTGTCCTACATTCCTGTTCCTTTCATCTGTTTTCCTTGCTAACTCCTCACCCCCACTCTCATACCCTTCTGGCGGGTATTCACCAAGATTCTCAGCTCACTGTTCTTTTCTCTACAAACCATTTCTTGGAGACTTTTTTCATGCTTCCAGCTTTGACAGTTTCCTGTTTGTTGATTCACAAATTCCACATCTTTATCTATCCATGAATTCAATTATTTATTCAACAGATACTTGCCTGTTAACTATGAAGATGCAGAGATGAAAGACTAGGTTGCAGGCCTGAAGGAGCCCTCAAAGGGCCTAAAGTAAAAATAAGCTAGAAAGTAGCCATTATGATGTAATCTCTGTCCTGGATGGAGTTTTGTCCAGGGTACCATAGAAGTTGCAAGAGAAGGTCATCCAAGTTAGGTGTGAGGCTCAGCGAAGGTTTCCAACCGGACTTGGAAATCAGTTGTATTCTCAGAGATGAGTAGAAATAGGCCAGGTTGGGAAGGGAAGAAAGGGTGGCCCAGGAAAGACCTGGAGCTGAGCAAGGACGCTGGTGAGGATGCTGCCTTTGCAGGGCTGTGGGAAAGTAGCGTTGGAGAGTGGGATGTGAGGGGAGGGAGCAGCAGACGGTGTGGCTGGAGAGGAAGCAGGAGCCAAATCCTGGTCTCTCTTCCCATGCTGAAGAGGTTACGTTTTGTTCTGGGGAACAGGATGCTATGAGATCTCAGGAGAGGGTTGGGAATTGCAGATCTGCAGGTGTAGATCTCCTACCTGGACTCTCTCTCAACACTGGCTGATTGAGTGAGTCCATGGCCACACTGAACTCACTTGTGACTCAAGTCAACAGATGGCCATGAGCACCTGTCAGGCACCCTGGCTGCCTCCTTCGTCCCACTAGCTCTCTCCAAGTGACCCCCTTCTCCCAGGACCCCCAGTTCCAGCCTGGTCCAGCTCCTGCAACTCTTCTTTCTCCTGCACCCTTCATTGTCTCGTTTCTCAGAAGGACTGCTCTTAGATCCCACATTCACTTCTTTACGCTGGATCAGCATTCCTCAATCTCAGCACTCTTGACATTTGAGCTGGACATTTCTTTGTTGTAGGGGCTGCCCTGGGTGTTGTGGGTGGTCTAGCAGCATCCCTAGCCTCTGCCTACTCTTGCCAGCAGCACCTCCCCCCAACACAAGTCAGCACAAGTCACGGCCATCAAAAGTGTCTCAGACATGACCCAATGCCCCCTGAGGGAAAAACCACCCCAGTTGGGAGCCACTGGGTTAGAGTATGGCAACAGCCTCCACTTGCTTCTCCTGCCCTGGCTGCCGCCCTGCCCCCACCCTGATGTTGCATGTGGTCACTAATCTGTTGTTTTCAGTCTCAGCACAGACATCGATGGCTCCTATTGTCTGCCACAAAAGCCAGACTCTTGGCCTTGGTACTTGAGGCATCTCAACCCAGCTCCAACTTGCGGTGGCTTTTCCAGGAACCATCTCTCTGCTCCAGTAGGGCAGGGGAGGGAGCTGCTTGAGTCAGACAGGAAAAGGGGAAGGAAACTGAGGTGTTGATTTTGCTTTAGGCGTGACTGCTTGGCTGAGAGTGACATAATTTGCCCAAGTGGCATTTTGCAAAACGTTGTGAGTAGGTGACACACATCCCTCTCTTCTGAATCTGTGTGTGGGCAGTGCTAGTAGGCAGCAGCCAGAGTGTTGTCTTCCTCCTTTCCCTGGGGCAGGAGTGTGCTTGGTCTGTTCCCAGCAGAATAGGGGGCTTTTCTGGTACGTGACGCCTTTGGCTGCATAAGGAAGTGGGAGGAGAGGAGCCAGGTCTCTATGGCTCAGAGAGGGGCCCTGCAATGCCCTGGCCCCAAGGAGAGTTGTCAGGCCATTATTTGACCAGAGGGTAATAGTGCCCATCCCAGATGACCCTCCTGTCATGTGAAAAAGGGGAGGGACAACAGTCATCTTCGGGCAGCTCACACTCATCCTGGGCATGGCCTACGCGTGAGCAAAGCGTCTTCTCTGGAAGATGGTATTGAGCTGCCCCTCCTCTCTGCCTTGGAGAGAACAACTGGGTTGGTGTCACCACAGTGTGAATGTGGGGTGCAAGGGGAATATTCCACGACAGGACGATGTTCAGTCCACTTCACAGAATGTGCCATGGTCCAGGGACCACTCCTGCTGAGATGCAAGGTGGCCTGATGCTGGGTGAGACACAGCCCCTGCCCTCCAGGGCTCACAGCATGACTCGGATACATTTCCAAGTAATCTGAAGGTGTTAAACCCACATGGGACTGATAGAAATCCACATGACCAGGCCAGCTAAGATAATCTCCCTGAGTATGTGTGCCTATGTGTGTGTGTGTGGTATACACTGACTTATATGGCCTTTCTCTTCTTTTCAGTGTCCACTCCTCCTTCCCATATAAACTACTATTCCTGTCTTCCTGCTTCCCAACCCCTTCTGCTAACACTGGGCTTTGTTGCATTCTCTCCTCTTACAGCTGCTTTGCCCCCATCACCTCTTCCCACCTCTGTCCTCCAACTTTTCCTGCCTGCTGGCCTGTCCAGAGGAAGTCACATCCGCCCCTCAAACCCCTAAACATGGTTTGTTCAGTCTTCTCTGCTCCCACTTCTTTTGTCTCTGAGAGGCCATATCAGGGAAGTGACATAAAAGCCTATTAAGTAGATGTTGCTATTATCCCATCGTACAGATAGGGGCCGAGGTCAAAATGACAAAACCAAGGCTTGGAGAGGTTGCCCAAAGTCATATCCTACCAATAAGGGTGAAGATGGATTTGGAGAATCTGGCCACGTGTCATAGCTCTGCTCTTGCTGATGCTGGAGAGTCAGGGCTGGCTCTGAGCTCTTTTAGACAGGTTTAATCAGGGCAGAAGACACCTGCCCCTGAAATTCCTCTTCCAGGTTGTAAACATTAAAACCATAAATCAGCTCCACCTTGACAGGGGAGAGTGGCGAGAGATTCTTCTTCTTGGCCAGTTTCCAATGACAACCTTTATGAAAAGATGAACGAAGGTTGTACCCCCATGTCAGGGTCTAGGGTGGAGGACCAATGCCAGAGAGTAGTCCCCTCCCTGATTTTGTGGGCACTGGAAAGAGCATGAATGGAGGCTCCTACTCCTGATTCCACACCAGAATGTGGGACACACACCGTGCTGGCTTCCTGTCTTGCCTGCCCCCATTTCTTCACACCCTGGCTACAGATCCAAGCTGGGTCACTCCCCACTAAATGGTCCCCCTGGGGCCTAGGGGTGTGTACAAGGGATATAGTCTACCCTCAGAGGACAAGGTCAAAGGTGAAGAAGTGAAGTACCAGGTAAAGTAACTGGCTGGGGATACAGGACCATGTATGAACCCAGGGATGAAATCTACATAGATTTTTTAATAAGACTTGGTCGTTTTGGCCTGGAGACTCTAGGGTCCTCAATTGTGGAGTAAAAGCACCAGAGAATGGGAACCAAGGGCTGAGTTCAGCTTTAGCTGCCCACACTCTCTGCAGGCCGGTGAGCCCAGGCTCTGGGGCATCCTCATTGTTGAAAGGAGACTGTTTTGTCCTCTGGTTCTGACACTGGCTCCCGATGCTGCTCCACCCCCAGCCCTATCCATTCCTCACCCTGCCTTCCCTCCCTCTCTTGGCTGGCTTGTCAACCTTGGGAGCAAAATGTTTAATCTGAGTGTGTATTGAAGATGTCGGAAAACTGATACCTTAGGTGAAATGCGAGAGAAATACATCATCCGTTTGTAAACATGTGAAGCCCGAGAAGTCTCCAGGTTAACAAGTTTCCTCTTAACTTTATTGGACTCCAGAAAAATATTTGTGAAAGGTAGAAAGAATATAGGTGCACGAATCTAGTTTCCATCCCAATTTAAAAAAAGGGGAAAAACATAAAATATATTTTTAGGTCGTCATTTTACCTGTCTCCCAGTGTGTGGGCTACTGGTTGTGGAGCGTGCAAGGTGGGTACCCTGGGTGAGCAGGTGAAGATAAAGTCTCCCCCTAACCTGGACTGGCACTGGTGCCTCGAGGTGTGTGAGCCTGAGTCTGCTGGCGGGACAGGCTGCGCATACCACCCTTCCTGCCTGATGCCACCCTCCCTGCCCAATGCCACCCCCCTGCCCGATACCATCCTCCCTGCCCGATGCCACCCTCCCTGCCCACACACCACCCTCCCTGCCCGATGCCACCCTCCCTGCCCAATGCCATCCTCCCTGCCTGATACCATCCTCCCTGCCCGATGCCACCCTCCCTGCCCACATGCCACCCTCCCTGCCTGATACCATCCTCCCTGCCCAATACCACCCTCCCTACCCGATGCCACCTTCCCTGCCTGATACCATCCTCCCTGCCCGATGCCACTCTCCCTACCCGATGCCACCCTCCCTGCCTGATGCCACCTCCCTGCCCACATACCACCCTCCCTGCCAGATGCCACCGCCCCTGCCTGATGCCACCCTCCCTACCCAATGCCACCCTTCCTTCCTGTGCTTTCTCAGCACAGCCTTGGGAATGGCTCCATCCCTGCCTCCAGCGTAGCGCCTGGGCAGGATTCCAAAGGAAGGCCTGTAAGGTCGTCTCTCTTCCTCTTGGCTCCCCCTGGTCACCATCGTCAACACAGCAGACAGCAATTGAGCATTTGCTAATGGAAAGCACCACTCTGGGATAGGTATTAACCCATTTGTTTCTTGCAGTGACCCTCTTAGAGACTGACGTCATCCTCATTTTACGTACAAGGGAACTGTGGTAGAGTTGAGTAACTCGCTCAAATTCACAGGGTAATAGGCAGCTCTGTGGGGATCCCAGCCCTGGTATCACCCCAGGGTCCAACAACATGACCCAACAAAAATGTACTGAGTGTGGGCTTTAATCATACATATAAGTGTAATCTTGCCACATGGGAGGAAAGGACAGAATGGGCTGGAAATAAAGAAAGACCCCAGAAGTGGGTCCATCAAAGTTTCCAATGGAAGGAGGTGTGTCTAGGACCCCACCAGGTCATCCTGCTGCCTCTGGAGAGAAAGCCTCCACCAGGGAGGGGCGGAGGCAGACCCCAGCATGACCATAGGCACACTTGTGCTGTTGTCACAGTTGGTACAGTCACTACGGCTGATGCTTCAGAGAGCCAGAGGCATCGCGAGGTCAGTTCATTTGAATGCAGGCTCATCCATTCTAGATGGCTTGTTTGAAGGGAGAGCTTTGAGGCTATGTTTCAGGGACCGTGGAGGTACCCAGTATGGACTAAGAGGTTCAAGGCCCTGGATACGTGGCTCAGGTCCTACCTCACCAAGGAGAGACCAAGTTCAGAATCAACCCTGGGGTCTGCTTCTGGCATTGCCCAGAGTAACCACTGGCCCCTTTGATCCTCAGTCTCCCCTTCTACAAAATGGGAACCATTGTGATTATGAGCATTAAATAGACAATGAATGTGAAGCACCTAGCACCAGGCCTGGCCCTTGAAAGAGTCTCTTACAAGCAGGCATCAGTTTGGCTGTCTTAACTACAACAAAACCAGCAGTGCTGCCCTGCCCTGCCCATGCCTGGTGGTGTCAACCCTCCTGGAGAGAGTACTGACAGATGGGCTAAGGGAGGCTTGGAGAGACTGCCCAGGTGGTATGTGAGTAATGCCAGGGCATGGTTCAGATACAGGCTTGCCACCTGCAGAGTCCAAGCCCTTAAGGTGACACTAGGGCTTCTAACCCTCAGCACTACTGGTATTAGGGCCAGATCCTTCTTTGTTGAGAGGCTGTCCTGTGCAGCACAGGATGTTTAGCAGCATCCCTGACCCCACCCGCTGGCAGCTAGTAACACCCCTTCTCCCAGCCATAGAACCAAAAAATGTCTGCAGACACTGCCAGGGGTCCACTGAGTGGAGAGAGTTGAGAGCTGCTGCTCCAGGCTGATTGCTTCTTGCCTACCAGAGGTGGGGACCTGGGCCATTCCAAGACCAGCTCCTCTGCTGGGGCCCCTCGTCCTCACTGCTGCATGTTTTTTTGGTTTTTTTCTTTTTTTTTTTTTGAGAAGGAGTCTTGCCCTTTTGCCCAGGCTGGAGTACAATGGCATGATCTCAGCTCACTGCAACCTCTGTCTCCTGGGCTCCAGCAATTCTTCAGCCTCCCGAGTAGCTGGGATTACAGGCACATGCCACCACACCTGGCTAATTTTTGTGTCTTTAGTAGAGATAGGGTTTTACCATGTTAGCCAGGCTGGTCTTGAACTCCTGACCTCATGATCTACCCACCTCAGCCTCCCAAAGTGCTGGGATTACAGGCAAGAGCCACCACACCCAGCCCTCTTTTAGTTACCTCTTAAGACAATCTTTCATCCCTGCTTCGCCATCCTGTGCAAGACCACAAGCCCCAGGCTGGGTGCTGTGGCCCACTGCATCCCAGCTTCCACAGCTGTGGCCAGACTGGCATCTGCTAGAGAGAGAAGGTTTCTGACCCCCTGCCTGTCCCGTCCCTGCTCCCACCAGCAGTGGCTGTCTCCAGAGATGTCCTCCAAGCACAGGTTTTAAGACTGTCTGGCCCAGTCACTCCCCTACTCATTCACTGGTGACTCCCCTCCTCCTCAGCCCCCAGCTGGCCTATCCCAGTAGAGGGGGCAGGGCTACCCACACCAACCCCCAGGACGGTCTCTGGGTTGCCCTTCTATGGCTACAGCTTTGGGATAGGAGGGACAGTTCCTGGACCAAACCGAGGGTTGGGCTGCTTATTCTCCTGGCCCAAGAATGAGATGCAGATGAACTGGGAAAGAAGAGAGATTATTTCTGTAACCAGATACAGAGAGAAGACCTGGAAATTATCACCAGACCAACTCAAAATTACAAAGTTTTTCAGCGCTTATATACCTTCTAAGCTATTTGTCTTAGTGTGAGTTTACATTCATCTAAAGACATAAGTGATTAACTTCTTTTAATCTATAACTAAGGCCTGAGTCCTGAAGACCTTCTTCTGGAGCCTCAGTAAATGTACTTAATCTAGATGGGTCCAGATGCCAGGGTGATTACTCTTGTCTCCTGCTAAATCATGGAGGTTTGGGGAGTTCCTTCAGACCCCCAATAAAATTTGTTTAATCCTAAACGGGTCCTGTGAAGAATTCCTTCATCATCTTGTCATGCTTCAAGGCCCAGGAAAAGCCTTGACAAACTCTTGGTGGGCTTTTGTGACATTCCAGCCTGTGTAAGGGCACTGGCCCTTTCAGCCTTTAACATTTAACCTACCTACTCAGGGCTGAAACAGTGGTCGTGGAGGCCTGCCTGTTCAGCTGTTAGGGAGACCTGGCCTGCCACAGGACCTCCATCATGGGCTAGGCTTTTGCCAGGCCCCCAAACGAAGCCACCGGCAGAGGGCCCAGCCCTCAGCGATCCAGGCCAGACCTGCTGAGCAACCTCTGCTGCCTTCCTGGAGTCTGTTTCTGTCTGCAGGATTCTTTTAATAAACCCATTCATCACGGCCCTTCTGGGAAGTCTGACAGGCTGCAGAATGGAAATCTGAAAATGCTCTCCTTGCTTCCCGCCTGCGTGCTCCTGTTTGCTGCTTCTCCTCCCTCCTCTCCTCTTTCAGATGTGGCCAGACATCAGCCTTCCTCTGGGACATGACGAGGCTAAATTATTGAAATGCCAGGAAATACCAGCTAATGGAAAGTCCACTTAGCATGAGGGCTTCATTATCTGTGCACATTCACACATTCTCCTTGGGGGTCTTTGAGATGTTTTCATCAGGCCCTAGCCTGGAGATGCACCAGATGCCCAAGTGCATTTCTTCCTGAAAGGCATCTGTGGACAACAAGGGTCGAGGATGTCAAAAGAACTACCCACACACCCATCCAGCACTTCCAGTTTTGAGACCCCTAGGATATTAAAAAAGAAGAACTGCAAAGTGGGCTCTCACAAGAGGCTTTTATATTTAATCAGTTAATGCTTTTAACACAAAAAAACACAATGTCATTGTATGATGGTGACTGTAAGATAATGGCAGGATTTATTTTTGAAATACTAATCTGTGGTTCCCTACAGACTCTATAGTCAGGTAATGGGTCAGAAGGAATGAACTTCATCTTCCCCTGTCAGTGACTGTTTCTTTAGCCTCATTTCAGAGAATGGTGAGAAGTGTAAATCTGAGGTCAGTTGTACTGACCTCAGGGCATATGGCTTCCTGGTAGTCCAGCTGTTGCATTTGACCTTTTGGCCCTTCTCTCTCCTCCCCACAGGCCAAGGAATATTCTAGGCCCACACCCAGGTGCCCACCTTCTAGATCACATTCTGGATATTTAGGACTTCAGAATCCCCCACTCAAATGGCCCCAGCCTAATTCAAAGCCCTGCGTGGGTCTCATCCCTGGGTTTGTCCTCTGAGGGTGGACTGTGTCTCAGTACACATCCCCAGGTCCAAGGGAGACCATTTAGAAGGGAATGGCTCAGCTTGGATATGCAGCCAAGGTGGGGGAAGACAAGGGGGGCCACTCGGGCTAGAAGCCAGCACTGTGTGTATCCTATGGTCTGGTATAGAATCAGGAGTGTGGGCCTCCATTCATACTCATGGCCCAATTACTCTATTAGAGAGGGCACTATTCTCTGGCCTGCCCCACCCCAGACCTTGGCAAGGGAGTACAACCTTCGTTCATCTTTTCATAAAGGTTGTCACTGGAAACTGGCCAGGAAGAAGAATCTCTTGCCACTCTCCCCTGTCAAGGTGGAGCTGATCTTTGGTTTTAACGTTTACAACCTGGAAGAAGAATCTCAGGGGCAGGTGTCTTCTCCCCAGTTAAAGTTGTCTCAAAGAGCTCAGAGCCAGCCCTGACTCTCCAGCATCAGCAAGAGCAGAGCTGCTGGAGAAAGTTGGTGTGGGGGCCACTTGCTGGTGTATGACTTTGGATAGCCTCTCCGAACCTTGGTTTCATCATCTGTAAAATGAGGATAATAGTAATACCTACTTAATAGGATTCTTATGAAAATTAATCAATCTGTGTAAAGTTGTCAGGATAATACTGGGCACATCACAAGCACTCAATAAATGTCAGCTCTGATTAGCAGCAGCAGCAGCAGCCTGGTCATTGCACCACCTCTGTGTGGACAGACTTCTTTCCCCTTTCAGCTTATCTTGGAGAAAGGCAAATGGGATGTGGAGAATGTGATGTTCACAAGGCCAGAGAAGAACTTCTTGATATGTCCCAAGGAATGTATCTCATGACTTTATTATAGAAAATTTCAAGTATCTATAGATACAGAAGTTGAATAGTATAAAGAACTATATAATAGTATAAAGAACGCCCTTCTCTCTCCTCTCCACAGGCCAAGGAATATTCTAGGCCAACACCTAGGGACCCACCTTCTAGACATGGACGCCCCTTGCCCTGCTGTAAGAACAAGACTCATGGACAGTCTTGTTTCATCTATATTTGCATCCCTCCCCAGTGAGTACTTTCTGATCTAGGTCTTCTCCCAACACTAGCAGTTTGAAAAGAGATAAAAGAATCCTTACACAGGAGCCATTCTCCCACTAGTCTGGTGAGTCGCAGATCAAGAGAGCCAGGCATCATCGTCCAGCAAGTCAGGTTGACTCAAGGTGGATGTATTCAGGACAGCAGAAGGTCCTGAGCCTATGGGAGTGGTTCCTCTGAATCACCCAGGTCCCAGAAAGCAATTAAAGTCTTTCAGCAGCCTGTGGAGGTCAGGAGAGGACCGGGGACCAGGAGGGAAGGTGCAGAACAAAAGGCAGATGACCACCATGTCTGCCTGGGAGACACCTTGTCCTAGAGTAGGAGGCTGGCCTGCTAAGTGGACTTTTTTCATTCTTAGGCCAAGGGGAAGTAGCCGGTGAGTAACCTGGTCCAGAGGTTCAGGGTCAACGTGTTTCAGGGATATAGTGGAAATAGATACAGCCCTCAAAGGATCCTCTGCAGTTTCCCTGGGGGACCCAATTCAAGAATCATCTTCTTTGTCCCCAGATGGAGGCAAGGGGTAAATGTTATCCTTATTTTACAACCTGGGAAAAAAACTGCTTCCACCAGCACTTTCTGCCCCACTGACTTAAGAACTGGGAAGTGCTTATGGCTTCATAAGCCACAGTTACTCTGTGATCTCTGGCACTTTGGAGGAAAAATGTTGGAATCATTTCTCATAATGAATGACACAGCATGCCCTTCTTCCTGATGCCAACAGAACTCTGCTTGTCAATCCCATTTCTCAGTTTTTCTCCCTGCAAGAGCTCAGGGTCCAAAAGATCTATTATTCTGGCGCATGCACTCTCCTGAAATAATTTTAATCCTCGTAACATTCTTCATTCCCTCAACCCTTCTTCATTCATTCCCTTGGAACACTTGTTCCATTTGTCCTTCCATCTGCCTCTTGTCGTAACTCTCATGTGCTCTAGGCACTGACTCAGACTCCCTTTCAAAGAAAAGGGGACAGCCTAAAGATATCTGGTATGGAGGGGCTGGGAGTTGACCTGCTAGGTGGCTGCTTGAAATGCCAAGTGCTGGGAACATACCCCCTCAAGACGTTTTCTCCAGACAGAAACTGTGGAGCACACAGCTCAACTGGGGTTGTTGTTCAGGCTCCTGCCCAAAGGCCAGAATTGTTCAGGACTCCCAGAGGCAGCCTGAATGGCCCAGGCCCAGGCCCCTTCCTGGGGTATTGGATGCAGATTTCCATGGAGATATGACCTCTGAGTCTGTGGCACTTGAGTCGCATTTTCCAACGTAACCTTGGTGATCATTGCCTACTGGGACCCTTGGTGCTTCTTATCAACCTGTGCTAACCACACCCATAGGTGTGGTTGTATCCCTTGAGTGGTGGCTTCCTAGATCCTCAACAAACCTTCCTGGTTTCTTTCTCCCCAGGTGTGGGCCTTCACTTACACCCAGCAGATCCTCCAGGAGGAGCTGTGTCTGTCAGTCATCACCTTGTTCCCTGGCGCCCCAGTGGTTCTTGTCCTTTGCAAGAATGGAGATGACAGACAGGTAAGTGCTCAGCAGGTCCCTGGGATGTGGCCATCTCCATAATGTGACTGCCTGTTTAGGGCTTAGTCTCATGAGCAGGAAAAGAGAGAAATTGTTAGAAGAGGAAGATTTGATAAGAGAGGTCAGGAGAGGGAGGGAAAGTGCTGCCTGGGACCCCCTCTGTGTTGCTAGCAGCAATGGCAACATCCACCCTCACTGGTTAGCCTGCCCCATGAAAGCCTACTGATTTCCACTGACCACACCATGCCCATTCATCTTCTACTTTCCTGTCATTGGTCTGTTCCCCACCTGGGATCCCAAACAAGGATCTCAGGGTCACAAGGATGAGCAAGACTTGACCCTTGCCTTCAGGGCCCTGGGCTCTGACAGTATGTCCCCCAAACTTCCTAGCATTCTGGGCACATCAAATGCCCAGTTCCTCTAGCAGCAAAGTGATGTCTCCATTCAGTTTCTTGCCAACTGAGTATTGGTGTTAGAGAGAACAAGATTAAAATGCCTGTTTTATGGTTTACTGGCTGTGTGACCCATGGCAGGTTACTGGACCTCTCTGGGTGTCCATTTCCTCCTCTCTGAAATGGGGTTGAGGAGGTCCACTACGCAGGGCAGCTGTGACTGTCTCTTGGCAGTAATGTGCTTAGTACCTGCTCCGGGGTGCTTCCCCTGATGTGTCCAGTCCCTCCTTTGTCGTGCGAGGTCAAGTGTGAGAACCTGCTGCATGAGACTCGCCTCTCTGCTCTGGCCCCTCGTGTGCTGACACATTTTGAAGAAGCCCCCAGCCCCTCCTGCCATCACACTCACTGCTCCCACCACCCCAGCTCTTCCCCACTTCCCTGCCATCATGCAGATGCTGAATGTAGACCATTTCTTAGGCTGCTCCTGTGACTAACTCGCTTCACATTTTCTGGGCTACTGCTTGGAAAGTTGCTGCCTCCTAATGAGTTTTCCTAGTAAACATATTGATTTTGCTTTTAACTTTTTTTAATCCAATTTTAAAAAAGAAACCAACAATAGTACCTGGCAGAGCAATTAGTTACAGTTTTAGTGCTTATGAAACCATGAAATCAAGTCTCTGAGTGACCCTAGACATGAGGCACCTACCTTTCTGACAATGCCAGAACTCATTCATTCACTCTCCTATCTGTCTTACCAGCAATGGACCAGAACTGGTTCCCACATCGAGCACATAGCATCCCACCTCTGCCTCGATACAGATATGTTCGGTGATGGCACCGAGAATGGCAAGGAAATCGTCGTCAACCCATGTGAGTCTTCACTCATGAGCCAGCACTGGGACATGGTGAGCTCTTGAGGACCCCTGCCAGAAGCAGCGAGGGCCATGGGGTGGTGCTTCCCTGGACCAGAACAGACTGGAAACTGGGCAGCAAGCAGCCCGCAACCACCTCGGACATCCTGGACTGGGAGGTGGAGGCAGAGCCCCCCCCCCCAGGATAGGAGTCACTGTCTCAGGGAGGACAGAGGAAAATATCACAAGCCAATGGGACTCAGAGACAAATCCCACATGTTTTCAAGGCCGTTAAGTTCCAGTCCTGGCCAGTCTTTTCCTGACTGGTATCTGGAGACAGAAACCTAATGGGAAGTGTTTGTTGTTCCTTTTCTTACAAAGGAAGCACTCTCTGGAGGCCAGAGAGAAAAGCCTTCTTTGTCACTAGGCCAGGACTACATTGAGAGATGAAGAATGGAGGTTGTTTTCAAAACAAATAAAGAAAACCTTAGAAGTTGTCTCTGGACATCTCTTGCTCTTTCCTTCTTATGTTGGCTCAGGGCTAAGCTGAGCTCTTCACGGAATAGGGGTATGGGGTGGGGAGCACCTGTGGCAGAGTGGACAAAGATAGGGAGACGGGAGACCTGTGCCCTTATCCTGGGCTGCCACCAACTAGCTGTGGGATCTTAAAATGACATGTGACTTCTTTGGCCCACCATTTCCTGTTATGTCAAAGTGGGAGAGTGGGACCAGATCAGGGGTTTCTACTGATGATGCACACCTGCCTCATTCTGGGGAATTGTCTAACTTGGAGGCTCTAGGCTCCCCTGTGGAGATCCTGGTTCAGTAGGTGTGGGGTAGGGTCCAGACATCTCAGCTGATTCTGACACCACTCCTTGGTTAAAAACACTACCCTACCTAGATGGTCTCTCTGGCTGCTAGGGCTTTATGGCCTATGGCCTTTGGCATAGAAGTTTCTTACTCTAATAAATCCCCAGCTTACTGGTGTGCCCTGGGAATGGGTTATGGTTGTTGTCCATTATTGTTAACTAGGGTTTAAGAGAAGAACCAATCCATATGAAGTTCCCAAAATATGCCCATACCTTCTCTGCCCAGGTGAGTTTCCTACATGCTGTTTGGTAACTGACTTTGTTTTTCACTGCTGCATAACAAATGACCCCGAAATTTAGCAGCCTAAAGCAATACACATCTATTCTCATATGGCTTTTGTGGGTCAAGGATACAGGCATATCTTAGTGAGATCCTCTGCTTCAGGGTGTCTTACAGGGCTGCCATTAAAGTGTTGGCCAGGGCCACAGTCATCTCAAGGTTCAACTGGATGGAGCAGGACCTGTTCCAAGCTCACTCAGCAGTTGTTGGCAGGATCTGGTTCCTCACAGGCTGTCGGCCAGAGGCTGCCCTCAGTCCTCTGCCATGTGGGCCTCTCCAGCATCACCGCTTGCTTCACCCAGGTAAGCAAGCCAGGATGGCAAGCGTGCCACCAAGATAGTCTTTTATAAACTCATCTCAGTTATAAGTTACTTGCCATAGCTTTTGGCATATTTATTTTAGAGAAGCAAGGTATCAGGTGTAGCCCGCACTCAAAAGAAAGAATTAATGTCAGGAGGCAGCGATTGCTGGGAGCCATTTTAGAATCTGCCAACCACAGGAACTATTATATTCTAAGCAGGTATCTGTTTCCCCTTCATCCAGAAAGCCCTTCAGTGATGGGAATTAGTTCAAGCTCATTATTATAAAATCCATTACTGCAGACTGCTATAGACTTGGAAAGTAAAGAGTCGAGTGTGTGCAGCCCCAGAAGCTCCTTCGGTGTTGGATCTGTTTGTTTCTGCAATGCCCTGGTGGCCTCCCGTGGTTAGGATGTGGCTCTTTTGTTGAAGCAGTTTTGCTCCACACTGGGAAAAGGAAGGGAGGTCATGGGTAAATAAAGCCATCTATAGAAGACATTCTGATGACTCCTAAGCTCTCTGTCCACATGGTTGAAACCAGGCCTGCAGAGAAGAATGAGAACAGACACATTCACCAGCAACCTTTCCCCTATGTAGTGAAACAGGTACTGCACTGGAATAAATATAAGAGAGCCTAGGATTGTCCTCATCTGTCCTCTGTTGCCCTCAGTGTGTGTGCCTGTCTTTGAGCTCCCTGGTGGCAAGAAAGTTATCTCTTCTTTATCCCCACCGCTGGGCTGGGCACTTTAGCCTCTCAGTGGGTGCTTTCCTAAATGGATGATCGAAAAACTATTCCTTGTCTGAGACAAGTGATATTATTTACGTTTTACTACCCCTATAAAGTCACAGAATGCAGGTGGTGTCGGGTGTTTCTCAAACACCCAAAGGAATGGGGGCAGAGGAATAAAGGCCTCAGCCTCAGAGGGGCAAATGCACCTTATCTCAGCCTATTTTGATGTGGCTCAGTTGGCTCCCTGGCCTCCCTCTTATCCAAAGCTCTTGGGATGATAATGAAGAGTCACCTTAAAGGATGTGGAGGGTAATCTGCTAAAGGAGGTAGGATAGCTCTCGTGAGCTGCCGCGCCTGCATCTTAAAAAGCCTCCTTAGTGGAAAATGGAGGTTCAAAATTCTGATGGTGCGAATAGGAATCTCTACAACTGTGCAGAGATATCCAAATGCTCTCTAGCCACTAACCTGAAGGTGATGCAGCCAAAGCAAGACGAGTTGGGGATTTCAAAGCAAGCAAAGCAGCCATTCTGAACCTCTACCAATTCAAGGCAAAGCTGACAATCACTGGCTGGGATAGTAACATTCTCCAGTCCCAGGGATGCCTTTGCCTGCAAGTGTGCAGCAAAGAATGTGCATGGCCAAGCTTTCCCTGCTGGCCGGTGTTTTGGTGGATGCTGAATGAGAGCCCTCAGTCAACTCCGAATATTGAGTTTGAATGCCAAAATGTAGTAACCAGGACTAGCCCACTTAGTAGGTCACCAGTAGCTGTGAGTGAAGGTGAAAGTTTGTCAAATGATATCAGCCTATGACAATAAAAAAGGCGGACACTCCAAGGATCTTAAGGGTTCACAAGATTTAGACCTCAAACCACGCTTGGAGAGTCATCACCTTAGAACAGTCTCACCATACTGCCAGGTGAGGAAGTGGCCAGGTGTGGCAGAAGCCCCTTCCCCCAAGGTTGTGTCTGGTAGTGGAAACAGAATGGACATCTGAGTATTTTATTGGTGTGATGTGTGTATTAAAGGAAATTGAATTTATATATATATAATATTTATTTATTATTTGAATATATACTATATATTAAGGACAGGGAATTTACATATATATGAATATATATTATATATATGTTGTGTATGTGTGTACACATATGGGCATATATCTTTTTGTGTGTGTGTGTGTGTGTACACATATGGGCATAGCAGGCATGCTCTGCTATTTGGATTAGAGTTGAAGTCATGATGGTGTTGAGTGAATGGGGAGAAATGGGAGTCTTTAGGTCAATCTATGCTCAGTATGAGTGGCTGAGCCTGGTGCCATATTGCATCTGAGACTCACTCACAGTTTTCTTCTGTGCTTTGTAATTTCTCCCTGTGAGCTCATTTTCAGCAGGAGTTTCTGCCTCTAGGTATCCCAGGTGCCCCACTTGTGGAGGCATGCCTCAGGGAAGGTTTGCCTTTGCCTCTGCTGGGGTCCTACCAGGTTTCGTAGACTCCAAATGGACTTGTACATTGATTTCTCTGTTGGTGGTTTCCACACTGTGAGTGATGAGAATTTGGACCCCACCTCTACTACTTGGCACAAGCTTGGATTTTGATCTTTCCCAGATTGTCATTTTTCTCCCCAAAATCATAGTCCTGCTCCATGCCATCACCATTCATCCAGCTGGTGGATGGGGTGTGTCTAGCCTCTCTAAGCATACAACAATAGTAGGGCCCCATTCCTGGCCTCTACCACCCAAGAGGCTGTGGTTTTCACATCGGCCCCTGCCTGGGTGTTAAAGCCCCAGCCCTGTTGATGTGCACCTGGCTTCAATTCCCCTTCAGTGCTCATTCATGACTCTGACTCTGAATTCCCATTTGTTTTTAGAATCTGGAATTTCTCCCTTTTTCCTTTCAAATGCAGCTGTGATTTCAAATTGTTTTATCCAATATTTACATATGTGGAAGAAAGGGAGCTCCCCGCGCCAGCTCAGACCAAAGTCCCTTAGTGCTATAATTAGCTGTCACCACTGTCTTTCCCACTGACTGTGGGACCATATCTTATTGTAGACACTCAATAAATTTCTATGAATGAGTGAGAGAATAAGCCTATGATTCTTTATTACCACTTTCTAATTACCTCCTGGCTACAGTTATCAAACGTTTGAGTTTTAAAAAGACAGCAAAAGCAGAAACAGAGGACCGAGAAGACAAATTTATAACAATAAAAATCTTGTTATAATACACATAGATTTAGGGATCATGCATATTTTACTTCATAATGACAGAGTTTAATACTGAAAATGCTAACTGGAAAGAACTATCAGTAATGGAAGTCTTTAACACTTCAGTAGAGCCCAAAGAGAGAATTTGTTCTTATAAACTCTGGGGGATGGCAATGGAAGGGTTGAGGGGAAGCCCGGTATTTCATCTGCATGAATCTCAGGCAGATTCACTTACATCTGGCAACCGAGTCCTGGCTGGCCTTCAAAGAGAGGTCCACCTTGTACCTGCGGTCCACCATAGTTTACCCATAGTAGAGTTAAGTACCCTGCTTTCCCCAACTCCACACGCTGAGCCATCATCCTGCCCTAACCCATCCATTCTCTTAGTACCCAGGACAGCATCTGGCACATAAGGGTATGGTGAAGGTTTGTGGGTTATATGAAAAGTCTAGCAGCTGTGCAGACGTGGCCTCTGCGATGCCCCACGCGACAGATAGAAGCTTCTTCCCCGCACCATCCAGAGCCAACCGCCCAAGCTCCCTCGTGGACTCTGGCAGCCCAACTCGGATTAGCAGACTCCAAAGCTCTGAGCACTTTTCCATTTGCCATGGACCGACTAATTTAATGAAGCCGTCACAGTGCAAACCTCAGGGCTTATTGGAAAAGGACTTGAGCACGACATTATTTCACAGCAGTAGATTGCATCATTTTCATTTCACAGCTTTCCAATGGGAAATAATAAAACAAAATTACAAACATAATGAAGAAAGAAAGGAGAAAAAAAATCTTGGGTGAGAGACGCATCTTCTGTGCTGTGACAGGGCTGGTTACCTTATTCATTTGAGCCAGTAAATATTACCTGGCCTCACTCTGCAGGAAGGAGCATCCCAGAATGCCTGCACCTGCTACTGAAGATAACGGGCTGCAATAACTCACTGTCCAGATGCAGCAAGGAGCAGTGAGTGCCCCTAGAGATGGCTAGCTGGATGGCCCTCCAAGAAATTACAGCCTCCAAGAGCGGAGCCTTCCCTGGGCCAGCCACAGTACTGGGGCGAAGGGCTACCATTGGTGAGGGGGTGGTGGGTCCTTCCCTCTGGAAGACAAAGCAGCTTCAACAGCGGAGCTTCACCCATTCCTGGGATGAAGGAAGGAAAATGGGTTCCCGCCTTCATTCATCCTGCAGGATGCTTTTGGTGTGACCATGTGTGACCTGACAGCCAGAGGCTAAATAGGAATCAACAGAGAGATGAAGCTCTTTCCAAAAGCTGTTCTCATTAATAGCACTGAGGTGTGCAGATGGAGGACGGCAACAGAACTTGACTGGGCCTTCTATTTTATTCTGCAAGCCTGTACCTCAGCTCAAGAGATGCCCCAGGCCTGTCCCTACAGCAAGAAGATGGTGCCCCTCCATTCCACCCAGGCCCCAAATTCTTTTCCTTTCACTGAAAATAGTTTTTCTCCTCCAATAGTGGAAGAGTTTGAGGACATCCAGGATGAGCTCCCTCTTCTTTGCCTCCAGAGTCTCCTCCAAGGCTGCCTCTCACCTCGATTCCCCCTCCCTTCTTGATCCCTCACTCTGCCTCCCCCTCTGCCAACCCCTCCCCAGCAACTGAGTGGCAGAAACATCCCTCCTCCCCTGACTTAAAGCAAAAAGCCTTTCTGTACCCTTAAAGAGAAAACTTAGCTTCTCTTTCACTTTGATTGACATGCCCTGCTAAAGCATAAAGGCTAGTCCTATGGGCTCTGGTGGTAGATAATACAGGTTCAAACCCTGGCTCCTCTAGTTCTCAGCTGTGTGACTAAGAGCAAGTTACTTAACCTGACTGAACTCAATTTTTCTCCTCTGTCAAGGAGCTAATAATCACACCTGCCTCATAATTTCACCGTGAGATTGATTGAAATGATTCATATGAGGTTCTCAGTACAGAGCCAGGCACATATATATGTCCTCAGAAATGTTTGTCATCCTTGTAATTCATCATAAGGATTAAACATCAGGTCCCAGAGTGGAGGGCAGTGCCTGTGAGTGTCGAGGGATGACCCCTCATCTGAGTCTGTGCAAGCTGCTATAACATGTCACACCCTAGGTGGTTTAAACAAAGAAACATTTATTTCTCATAGTTCTGGAGGCTGGGGAGTCCAAGATTAAGGTCCTAATACATTGGTGTCTGATGAGGGCCCACTTTCTCCGTGTCCTCACTTGGCAAAACGAGGACAAGAGAGCTCATTCTCTGCGGGTCCCTTTTATAAGGGCACTAATCCCACCCACAGGGCCTCCACCCTTGTGACCTAATCATCTCCCTAAGGCTGCACTCCTTAACACCCTCACCTTGGGGGTTAGAATTTTAACCTATGAGTTTGTGGGGACAAAAACCTTCAGTTCATCACACTCTTCAATCCTCAGACGTCCATTAGAGGCCAGGCTGAGACTCCCCTGTGCAGTTGCCTGGGGCATGGAGTCCTGGAGAAGACTCAGACATCCTGCAAGCACCACTCATTGGTCCCAAACGGGATGAGATCAGGAGGGAAAGTAAACAGAAAAGGGCAGTGGGGATCAGCTCTGGGAATGGTGCCCCCTGCTGGTTAGCGCCCTGTCGTTGCATGCAGTTCTTAGGCAGTCCCAGCGCTCTGTGTTCCTTTCCGGCCTCTACACAGGAAACGGGTCGCTGCCTCCTCTGCTGAGCCCTGTGGAGAAGCTACGCCATGTGCAGGGTCCGTGTGTTGCCAAAGAAAAGGGCGGGAGACACCACAAAAGGACCCGGAGGCGGGGCCCAGCACCCCTAGAAGCTCCCTTCTCCTCATGGGGAGGCCATGCCTCTCACCAACATTTAGGGAATATCGCTAGCTCCAGCTCTCCTTCTTACCCTTAGTTAGAAACTTCTGGTCTGACCCGTGAGTTCAGCTCTCATGCCTTACTTCTGCCTCTCTTCAGCCTGGCACCTGCATGATTTTCAGTTTGGGAGCTACCCAAGATGTGCCAGAGTCCAGCCTGGGCTTCTACTGCCTACCCAGGGGACATCTGTTCTAGGTGTGGGGTCTGCTCCATCTTGCTAAGCCGGGTGCAGGAGTCTTAGACCCACTGAAGCTTTTGTCCCCTTGCTCTGGACACCTGGTCCAGATGTGTCCTAGGAGGTAAGAACAACGGGAACACAAGCACAGAAACAAGAAAGGGCCGGCCTTTCCTCAGGGAATGGAGGGCAAGTCAACAAGCCTGTGGTGAAGGAGACATGGAAAAAAGTGGGGGGCAGGTAAGGCTGGGAAGGTGACCTTGAATGCAAGGCAGAGGATTCTGCACTTAATCGAGTAAAGTAGCTGTGAGCCACTGAAGGTTTTGGAGCAAGGGAGTGGCATTGTAAGAAGGACGTAAGAAGAGGAAGATTGGCTGAGTAGCATGGAGGAAGGTGTTTTACAGGTGAGATTCTGTGAAGGCAGGGCCTGTTAAAGACTCCAGAGATGTGAGACCTGAACTATGTTACTGACAGTCAAAGCAAAAAATAGACAATGGCTATTTTTCCAATTGTGGGGGTGGATGTAGGAGACAGAGAAGAGGGAGGAGGAGAGGTGGAGCAAAGTGAGAGAATGGCCTTCATGCCAAGTAGATTCTGCTGAGCTTACTGGGTAAATTCCTTCCTGGCAGCCACATTTAATTGATCCATTTGAGTATCCAATAACCAGGCTTAATTTCTTAATTGCAACACACACACACACAAGAGAAATACTAGTAGCATAGCAACCACTTATACAGTGCTTGCTTGGTGCCCGGCATTGTTCTTAGAGTTTTAAGGAATTTACCTTAGTTAATGCGCATAAAAATAGTAGCTATATAATAATAGCTACTCTTATTATCTCCATCTTAGAAGTGAGTAATCTGAGAACCAAGCAGGTTAACTAACTTGTCCAAAGTCACAACTTGTGGTAGAAGTGAAACTCAAGTCCAAGAAGTCCACTGTTGAGTTCTGGATTCTGGTTCTAGGCTCTGCTGCCTCTCACACTGAAGATAAAATAACAAATAACTCATCTTCTTATCAGAAAGAAAATGCTACAAATACAGATGAAGTCCCTTGTAGAAAACTCTTTCATGAGCTGACTTTTAAACGAGTAGTTCTACGTTGCTCACAACTGGTTAGCCCCACTGACTCAGAGTCATTCACTCACGGACCGTTTGCTAGGTAGGCAAGGGAGAGGGGATGAAGCATTTAGTGAGCTGTTATTATGTGCCAATGCTATGTTTATGTGTTTTATGTTCACTCTTTTATTTACTGCAAGCAGTATTCCAGATAGATATCATCATCAGCTTTACAGATGAGGAACTTGAGCCTCAGAGAAGTTAAACAACTGGTCGAGGTTGCCCAGGTGATATATGGCAGAGCGGGAGCCTCTGCTCAATGGCCATGCTTCCCAAGTGACGTGGCATCAGCCCCCCAAATGTATATGTAAATCACCGAGCAATAAATATTTACCAGATACCTGCTATATAACAGGCACTATGCCAGAAAGTGGCCACCGGTCCTTGCCTTCAAGGACAACAAGCATGGGAGAGGAGGTTTTATTTGAGAGAGAGAGCAGGGAAAGAGAAGGTGGGAGGGAGGATGTGCTTGGTGGGATCACCGCTATCCCAGAGGTTGCTTGAGTCCAAGGGGCACAGAGGAGGGAAAGGAAAAGCTTTGCAGAGAATTGGAGGGCTGAGTTGTGAGGTTAACAGGACAAGAGGAAGAAAGGGCAGAATTCTAGATACAGGAGCCCACATTTGCTTCCCCACACTGCCTTTGAGTAGCATGATTAATCCCCTTTGTGTCCCCATAGCACCCTTGTGTCCTCGTGGAACACTGTGTCTCCATGTCCTTCTGTGTTCCCAGGGGACTCTCTGCACAGCCCATCTTAAGATTTACTCCATTACCTGCATGTTCTCTGTCCATGTGTTGGTTCCCCCACCCCTACTGTGTGTAAGCTCCTCAGAGAATGGGACCCACCCTGCCTCTGGCAGGGTCTGGTTCTCAAGGGTGCTTGTCAAACTAAACCTGAATAGACCCAGCCAGGTCTTCCAGATGCAGCTGCTCCTTCGTCCGCTTCCACGTCTAATCAAACAGATCAAGATTATTTCTCGGTCCAGAATAGGTCCTTGCAACTTGGATAGCACAAAGAGGCTGCAGTACATTCTAACTACCAAAAACTCTCTGTGGGGTCATGAAGCTGATGAAAAACTCTCAGACCCAGCCTCTGCCAATGGACAATCAGATGCTCCTGTGCTGCTGCTCTGGGGAACTGATAGCACAAACCCAGCAGAAACCTCAGAACATTACGAAGCTGCCTGGAGGGAGCGGGGTCAGAGAGAACTCCCCCACTGTGCTCAGTGTTCCCCGGGATCCCTGAGAGGGCTGGCCATCTAAGAATGGGGGAGCCGTAGGCTAAGAGTCCAGAGGGATGACCACTCACCACCCTCCCCTGTGACAGCAGGCTTCGAGACATACAGACCGAGGCAGCTTCGGGGTAACAGCCAACCAGAGCTGGCCGTAGGCAGACATGTTCCAACCACGGGAAGTAATTCAGCTTTCAGAGCCAGAAGCTACAATGTCAGGAGCATGACTTGAAGATTTCATCCCTTCAGCTGCTGGGAATTCTCCATTATAAGACAAGCCATTCCTATAAAAAACAAGTGTGATGATCTCTGCCTCTTCTCTCTTGAGTCTTTCTAACTTCAACAGCCCAATTGTATTGCCTTGAATTTCTATGGCAGAATGAAAAAAAAAAGTATAGAATACTGAGCATGAACAGAACTTTGAAAAGAGGATCTCTAGTCCAATTCCGACTTCATGCAGCCCTGTCCCCAAACTATAGCAACTACTTGCTTCCATTTTTAAAACAACTTGAGAAGTCATTCTTAATTTACTCAAATTGAATCAATAATTAGTGGACACCTACTAAGTGCAAGTAATGAGGTCTACTAAGGCTACAGTGAGCTAAGATCCTCAGGCCCTGCCTGTAACTGCTGTGAGAGGGAGTTGGTGTTATCCTGATCCACAGGGCAAGAAACAGTGCTCAGAGAAGTGCAATAACTTATCCAAGGCCACACAGCAAGTAAGGGGGCAGGCAGAGCTGGAACCCACTTAGCTACAGATTCCAGGTCCCTGTTCTCTTTCCTTTTCGGCCCCTGTTCTCTTTCCTTTTCGTCTAGAAAGTTGCACTTTTAGAAAACTCTAATTTAAAAAACCTTCAGAATAATGTTATATATAGTGTAACTGAGAAGCTCAAGATGTAACATATTTTTCAAATTCTCTTTTCCAATCATGACAAGAAAAGCCGAGGTTATGAGTTGACAATACCTTGGCCAGTTTGATTGAATAAAAAGATATTCAGCCCACTAAAGGGCCATGCCAGCTAGCTTTGTCTCTTTAAAAAGCTCAAGTTTCTATTTTTTTTAATCAAGGTAATAGTTGTTTGAAGTGATGCTTACATATAGAAATCCCCTACTCCACAACGACTCCCTTTCCCCAGAGACAGCCATCCTTCACACTTCTAGGTCCTGCCCCTGGCATTTACCTTGACAATTTAAAAATTATTCTGCTATTTCTTGAAACATGAGTTTTAGACATTATCTATTGACTTCATGCCGTGGTAGATAAGGACTTAGTTTTTCCACACCACTGCTCACATTTTTCTCCTTTTATCCTTGTGACATGTTTATGAAATAATTTTTGGCAAAATCAATAATCAGCGTTTATGTGCTAAGCCAAATAGTGAAGTACAATAAACCTCCTTTCTTGTACAAGCTTTTGTTTTTCCTGGAATTAATAATGGCCTCAGTATTTGTTTGCTTCCCTAGTTTTCTATCTTTCATGCTTTTCTCCAAATTTTCCAACATGTCATAATAACGCTTTCCATAATCTCAAGCAAATCATCATTTCCTTTTTTTTCTTTTCCATAAGAGCCTTCACACAGGAGGCTCTCTGATCAAATGTTCCAGTATTAGTTGCTTTCTACATGTGCTGCATAGCACACATCCTAGGAATTTTCTTCTCCATTCTCTAATTTTGGTTTCCCTCTTTCCTGAATCATAAAACCATGTAGCTTCCTATTTCATAACTTACTTCTTTTTCGTTTCTTTGTTTTTTTTTTTTTCTATAAAACGTTCTCATGTAAATTTCTAAGAATGGATGCATCAGAGGTCCATTTTTTAAATTTGATTTTGTAAAGGTATTACATTTGAATTTGAAAAATGTCTTTATTCAACTTCACATTTGTTTTCTACTTTGATTGTATATTAAATTCTAAGATGAAAATCATTTTTCTTCTGAATCCTGAAGGCATTGTTGTCAAGTTCTATGAAGAGTCCTGAGATTTCACCCTATGTGTAAGCTAACTAGTTAGCCTGCCACAGTTTTATGGAGACTGATAGAAGACACGAGACTCCTGGGTCAGAGATAAAGGCAGTTTAATACTCATAGCAGTAGGAGAAGTCAGGATATCAGCATTGTTTGCACTGATTCCCCTAACCAGGGCCAAATGATGCCATAAACACACAATGGGTAGCATTACAAGAAAGGAACCCTGAGCTTAGGGAGGCCAAACCTTTATAATGGGCATGCTTGCCTTTTGCTCTGGAGGGAAACACTGTTTCTACCTTCCAAGGCTGTTCATTATACCAACATGCTGGAAAAGGTAGTCCAGACAAAGGGCAGTCAGTGCCACTCTCCTGAGACATTGAGAAATGAACAAGACATAATAAATTGCTTAAAATTGTTTCATTGTCCTCTGGTTTCCACTACTGCCCCCAAGCAGTCTGATATCAATGTAATCATTTTTAGCTTGTTACTGTTCCGCCCCCTCCCCTGTCCCTGGAAGCTTTTAAACTATCTCTTTATACCTGGTTTTCTGATCTCTCCAAATTTCAGTTTGGAAACCCTACATCCCATATTTTTGGAGTTTTATTCTTATGCTATTTCTTTGATTGTTAGATGGCATCTTTCCCTTCATACACCCTTATGGAATTCTCTCATTTTCTTTGATTTGTTTCTTTGCTTTGTTCTCTGTCTTTCAGCTTGGAAGATTTTCTCAAATTTCTAATCTTCTATGGCTTTAAGAGTATTTCTAAGAACAAGACTCTAAAATAGCTGCAAATGCTGTGTCCTTATTAGGCAGCACATACTGTCTGGTGAGCTGAACCATAGGGTGATCTAAGGCGATCTGGCCTTTTCATTGGTGGAATCGCAATAGTCAATGTTCATAGATGTTTGCTTTTAGTTTCTCTAGTTTCTCTGGTAAACAATCCATTGGTTTCCTGCCTAGGAGATTTATGCAAGGCTTGACTTTCTGGACATAATGCACAGGAATAGAGTGAGGTTACCTCATTGGAGAAACCACATTTTTGTGGAAGAGAACAAATAAATGCTTTTGACAAACCAAAGCCTCTTTACACTGGTGTCCTCACTGTGCTCTACCCTCATTCTCGGGGAGAGCCTCAGACTTCTCTCATAATGCAGGAGGAAATCACTTAAAAATGGATTGAATCAACAAGGCACATGATTCAAAACCTTACCCATCCACACTGACTGTGCTGTCTAACGCAGACACTGCTATTCTTTGAGGGTCTGTCTGAGAGGGCAACACTGATGCAGGACAGCCTGAAGAGAGAACTAGGGTTCATGACTGCATTTTCACATGAAGCTTTCTTTGGACAATGCTGCTTCCCTTTTTCTTTTTATGTAAGCTGACCTTGGTTTCTTGAGCCTCAAGGTGTCATTTGCTTTGCTTTTTAATTTTTTTCTTCACCAAGTGTTCATTTTATCACATTCAGTTTCTGAGCATCTGTTTCATGAAGACCTTGAAGACCCCCCACCTGTTAGTAAACCTTTATGAAGTCTCTAATTAAGTTTCAAGGCCCCTGCTATGATGAAGCCTTCTTAAGTCATCAACTGGCAAGCACAGGCACTCACACAGCAAGAAAACCTGTAATCTCTTCTGATAGTGCATCTGAATCTCAGAATCTCAGTGGCTGGAGCCTGGGAATCTGTATTTTGAGAAAATCCTCTAGGTGATTCTGGTGACCTACTAATTGACAGGGGTCTATGTGCCCTTTCCTCCCATGTCTCATGCCTGAATTTGGGGTTCTAATATTGTAGGCCATATGTCCCTGGTACCAACTACCTGCCCACTTGAACCTGGGCTGATCCACTGCCCTGGCTAGACAGAGCCTAAATGCCAGACTTTGACTTTTGCATGATCCCTTAGCTATGGTCCTCCCAGCATGACTTTTCTCTGTCCTCCCACTGGCCTCGTGGTCTCAGGCTGGCTTCCTGGACTTACCTGCCCTTGCCAGGGATCATGTCCTGACCTCTCACCCACCACTCCCCCAACCACCCACACACTCAAGTCCTGATACCTCTCGCCACTCTGCCTGGACCATACCGATGCCTTCTGTGTATCCTGATGCCTCCAGGTCCAGTGAATAGAAAGGATGCTATTGGTAGGTATGTTTTCTCTAATGAGAGATGCAGACAAGGAACACTGAGGAAGAAGTGATGGCTTCAAACTGGCATCTCAGGGAGGTTTCACACTGAAATAGGATTTCAGCCAGAGTTTTCGTGGAAGAGCATTATTGCATATTCATAGAAGGGGAAGTCAAATCTAGGAAATACTTCATAAATGCCTCCTACAATTACAACACAAGTACTACTATTACTATTTCTACTAATAATCATGTATCTCATCACTGAATCTCTACCATTGGATAAGCACA
Organism: Colobus angolensis palliatus; assembly: GCF_000951035.1. Lineage (NCBI taxonomy): Eukaryota > Metazoa > Chordata > Mammalia > Primates > Cercopithecidae > Colobus > Colobus angolensis. The sequence continues at coordinate 702,805 of NW_012118655.1, forward strand.
GCATATATATTCATTTACATATTTTGAGACTTTTCAACAACCCTACAAGGGAGGCATGATTATCCCCATTTCGGAGATATAGAAAATGAGATACAGAGAAGAATGGTTTTCTCAAGACCTCAAGAGTACTAAGTGTTAAAAGGAAGACTGGCAGCTCAGTCTCCTGACTGATTTCTTTGCATTTCTCAGTATGTCCCGCTGCTTCCCTGAAATTGAAGAATGCAGCTCTCTCCCCTGGGAGGAACAGTCTCCTCTCTATCTTCCCAGTGAGAAATCTGCAGATAAAACTCACATCAAATCATCCTGTGAGTCCCCACCCTCAGCATGTAGACCACCGGGCTCCTCCTTCACTGGTGGCCATTACTGTGGTGGGTGAAATGTGGCAAATTGTGATATTGAGGATTCCATGACCAGGAGAGTTGTCTGAAAGGCAGGGTGGCATGGGGAGACCATGGACTCATTTCCTTCTACAACCCTCTTTTTCATTCCCCAAAGCTTTCTGAGACATTTGCTCCAAGACTAAAAATACTCATGGTTCAATGCAGCCCTAGATCCAAATTATTTTGCAAAACTTGTTAAGTGCTTTTAGAGTTAGGCAAGCAAGAAAATACTTAACTTTCGTTCTAATGAAAGCCATTTTTAACATTTAAAATTATAGAAAGCAGCCATACTCCTGCCCTTCAGACTCCAGTATTTGCCAGCATGCTGTAGTACAAAGGCCTTTAAGTATACAATACATGAAAATCTAGGTTTACAGAAAAACTAAATTAAAGGAGATTATTTGTTCTGTGCAGGATGCCTTTGAACAGGAATTCCAGAAATTGAAACACTTGAGTCCCAGGTCTGCCACTGGCTGGCATAACCTCTCTGCACCTCAGTGTACACCTCTGTAAAATGGAGAGATGTAGGATGAAGCTGCTTCCCCTCTCCCACAAGGTGGTAATGAGAATCTAATGAGATATGGATTGTAAGCAGTGGGGTTCTATACAAAGGGAAAGCATCTTTGATGAGAGAAGTGGAGGGCTAGGGTAAGGGGAGAAGTCCCTGTCCAGGGTGATACCCTTGGGTTGTTGGGGGGCTGGCCTCCTATCTAGTCAAGCTTGTGAACAGTCTAACCTGGGTTCCCACAGCAATGGGAGGAGGAGCCATTCCAAGTTCCATTATCCTGCACAGTATATCCCGCAGCCCTGCTATTCAGTTAAACACCGCAGCTCCTGAGTACATTTTAATTTCTGATCATTAGTTACAAGATTTCCTTGTTAATTCTGATTCAGCAGATTTTGCTGAGACAGCTCTATTTTTCTTGCCCTTTATTTTGGTCGTGTTGCAGAGAGCCTATCTAGACAGACAATAAATCCGGATGGCTAACCTCCCTCCCAGGAATGAATCATCTGCAATACTGAAAAGGACACAGACACAGGGCTGGTGACAGGGAGGAGTCCTACTCCCAGGCTTCTTTACAGACAACTCTGGGGGATCTTTGTGAACTCTGGCCCCAGGACACAATCCTGTAAGTAGATAACAAGATTCACCCAGAACTCAACAGCAGGCAAATTGGGAGGTGGGGGTGATGGGGGGACAATACAACTCATGACAATTCAACAAAATAAGGCTCCTGCGTTCTGCCTCTTTTATTAGATCACAGGTATCATGTGACTGAATTTGCTGTAGATTTAGCTACCTGTGAGACATCACCAGAATTTTGCAACCAGCAAGATTAGTTTGGGGCCCTGCTCCCGCCTCTTCTCCTTCTTTCCTTGTGCCTAGTTACCTGCCAATGGCCATTGGTAGGAGCAGGTTTATTCTCCTTTCAAATAGGCAACTTCCATCCCCACCCCATGCCTCCCAACCTTATATCTAGGAAAACAATGAGTTTATCCATGCTAAATTGTTGTTCCAGTTGTAATACCCTTCCCAGCAACCAGTGGTATTGGTAAACATTATTAACAAGAGCTAACAGTCATGTAGCATTTGCCACATGCTGGCCACTCTTTTTAACCCTTTTTTGATATTAACTGTCTTCACTGCCACATCAGCTCTATGAAGTAGGGGTAATAATTACAGTATCCCCATTTTACAGATGAGGAAACTGAGACACAAAACATTAACTATTCTCTGTAGTCACCCATGTAGTAGGCAGCAGAGCTGGTATTGGGTCCCCAGTTGCAGAGTCCATGCCCTCAGTCCACTGTACTTTATTGATGCGATCTGTTTTTGTCGCAAGATACTGCTGGAATGGCCTGGTGCAGCAGCAAGCTAGCTGAGTCTTAGAGGAGACAGAGAGCTAGGCTCAGACCTATGACAGGAATGGGGCTGGAATGGAAGGAACAGACCTAGCAGGTTGACTCAGAGGAAGCCGCATCTAGTGGAGTCCAATCCAATTAAGTAGCAGTACAGGCAAGCAATTCATGTCATAGAGGCTGACAAAGGGCAAAAGGGTGTCCCAGACCAACAGGTCATGCAGGGAAAGAAATAGCAGTACAGGCATCAAGGACAAGTGCCAGCAGACTACAGGTCCCAGGTTGCACTTCCAGCTGAGGTAGGCATGGGAGCAGGAGTCATGAGTAAGTTAGAAAACCCTACCTCGGACCGGGTGCAGTGGCTCACACCTGTGATCCCAGCACTTTGGGAGGCCGAGGCGGGCAGATCACAAGGTGAGGAGATGGAGACCATCATGGCTAACACGGTGAAACCCCGCCTCTACTAAAAATACAAAAATTAGCCGGGCGTGGTGGCGGACACCTGTAGTCCCAGCTACTCAGGAGGCTGAGGCAGGAGAATGGTGTGAACCCAGGAGGTGGAGCTTGCAGTGAGCCGAGATCATGCCACTGCACTCCAGCCTGGGTGACAGAGCGAGACTCTATCTCAATAAAAAAATTAAAAAAAAAAAAAAGGAAACCCTACCTCACACTATAAACACAAATTAGCTCAAAAGGTATCAATGGCCTAAGTGTAAAAGCCAAAACCAAAAACCCTTGGAAGAAAACATAGGAGTAAATCTTCATGACCTCAGATTTTGTAGTGCTTTCTTAGGTATGCCATCAAAAGCATGAGCAACAAGAGAAAAAATAGATAAATTGGACTTCATCAAATGTAAAACTTTTGTGCGTCAAAAGACATTATCAAGCAAGTGAAAATACAATCCACAGATATTGCAAATCATATATCTGGTGAGAATTTAGTATCCAGAATATATAAAGAACTTTTACAACTCAATAACAAAAAGACAACTTAATTGGAATAAAACTGGAATTAAATAGACATTTCTCCAAAGAAGACATACAAATGGCCAAAAAGCACACAGAAAGATGCTCAACATTATTAATCACTAGAAAAATGCAAGGCAAACTACCATGAGATACCATGCACTAGGATGGCTACCATGTGAAAAATTAATTTAAAAAAAGAAAAGCATTATTAGCAAGGATGTGAAGAAATTGAAACCCTTATACATTGCTGGTAGGAGTGTAAAATGTCAGCTGCTGTGAAAAACAGTTTGGTGGTTTCTCAAAAAGTTAAACATAGAGTTACCATTTGACCTAGGAATTTCACCCCCAGATATATTCCCCCAAAACTGAAAAGAGCTACTTAAATACATGCACACACACATTCATAGAATCACTATTCACAGTAGCCAAAAGTGGAAACAATTCAAATGTCCATCAATGGATGAATGGATAAACAAATTGTGGTGTATACATAAAATGAAATATTATTCAGACATGAAAAGAAGTAAAGTTCTGATACATGCTACAATGTGGATGAACCTCAAAAAAATTTTACTAAAGTGGTTGCCAGGTGCTTGGGGAAATGGAAAGTAAATGCTTAATGTTACGGGGTTTTCTTTGGGGGTGATGAAAATGTTTTGGGACAAGATCAAGGTGGTGGTTGTATAAGATTATGAATGTACTAAAGGCCATTAAATTGCTCACCTTAAAATGGTTAGGTTAATTTTTTTTGTTTTGTGGATTCCACCTCACTCTAAAAAGAAAAATAAAAGAGTAACTTAGGACTTTAGAACATCCATGGCATCAGGCAGGGACCAACACAGGCTCCCTGTTACTTAAGTGGAGGTATAAGCAAGGTGGGAAGCAAATCTTTTGTACCTGGTGGTAACCCAGTTACATGGTACAAGGGGGGACCTCATGCTAAGTCTCACCCTATAGGGCCAGTGCTCCTGGAACAGGTTTAACCCTGGAAGAGAGACAGGGTCAGGGCCAGCAGGGAAAATGATCTGCATCCAGCCAGGCAGAGAGGAACCTGAGATCCGCTTTTCAGGTGGTTACTAGCAGCTGTTTCATGTGGGCAGCGAGGGGAGGCAAAAATGAGTGGCCACAGGACACAGCGCAGCTTCCTGGGATTCAGGCATTTCTGGCGTCTCTCAGTTGTTGTATCAGCCTGGGGGTTTAGACCAAAGCATTTGGTGATGATGAATCTCAAACACAAAGGAACAAGCAGAGGGGGTGGGGAAGTAGGGAATGTTCTGTTGTTTAGAAAATGAGTAAAACAGCTGGAGGTAAAGCTTTTGTTACAGGCTGCCATCTCTGATTCATGCGTCTTTATAATCCTGACTACGGTTTGAGGCAGCCAGGAAGAGCGAATATTACCTCTCATGCTGCACCCACCAGCATGGGGTTTATTAGAAGTAGACAACCATTTAACAATGTCAGGAGTGTGCTTATCATTGTGCAGAGTAGGCCATTGCCTGAATGGGGAGCCACTTCTCCTTGGATGCCCAAGGGAATGTGTTCAGAAAGTCCAAGGCCCAGCAGAGGAATTCTGGGGCTCAAAGGGGAAGCTCTGGCTACTAGAAAGGACTGGGTGTCCAGCCTGAAACAGGCATGGAGGCCTCAGCCTGGAGTGAGCAGAGCCAAGCTTTGACGACAGAGAGTTGAGGGCCTTCCAGCTTCCCACTTCGCCATCAGTTGGGAGTAGAAGGAAAGGAGAAATTGTGAAAAGGAACAAGAGGGTTTTGACATCCCCATTCTATGTGCCCACCCTCTCCCTACCTCCTTCCTGAGGCCATTCCTTCCTTTTCATTTCCCTTCAGTCTGCCTTTTGCTCACAATCTCTCCAAATCCATCAACTACTTCCCTACCCAAATTCTAATGCCATGGCCAAGCAGAACCACTGCTGGTCTCTGAGATAGCCTGCCACCTGGGCTGTTTCCAGGGTGTTCTCACTACCTCTTCCTGTGACTGCTTCTGGTCCTGCATGGTCCCCTCCACCCCACCTTTCGCCATCTTACCCCACCTGAAAGGCCAGTTTGCATAGTCTCCTTTTTGAAGTATTTCTTGGTTGCCCAACCAGACATGCCCTCCCTATGACTGAACAAGCTCTCTTGAAAGCTTATCTTGTTCTGTTTCATACACCGGCTATTTCTGGACTTCTCTTAACCCCCATTACATATGCCTACTTTATGCATTCACCCCTGGATCATCTCACACCAGGGGAGACAATAGGTATTTGTTGGATGGACAGATCAATGAATGAATAAATTCTCCCAACCTGCATCAGGTGGAAGAGTCTCCAGGACACTGTTGAACCATACAAAAATCCCTGTTCCACCAACTGCGCCTCAGCCTGCAGAAAGCCCATCTATAGAGTCTCACTTAGAAAATGTGGGAGAAGGAAGTAAGGCAGGGGCTCAGAGACCAGGCCCTCCACCTCCCTGGGGAATGTGCTGGACCTCCCTATGGCATCAAAAGGGACCAGACCCGGAAAGCAAAGACAAAGGAAGTGGATGAATTTCTTTTTATCAAAACTAAGATGAGTCAGTCCTAGGCATACTGGGACATTAGCTAGTGGGGAAGGGCAGAGAACCTGGGCTGGTGGGAGAGGACCGGCAGCAGGAGTATTCAGGGCTCAGCAGCTTCCTAATTCCCATTATCTGTCCAGGTGACAGAAACATGTCAGGCAGGACTGGGAGGCTGGGGGTAGGGGCAGGCCCAGCCAAGCTAGCTGGACCTCTCGACGGGTTCCTCTCCCAGCACAGGCCCTGGGAGTCCATTCAGGAGAGATGGCAGATGCTCGTCTTCCTCATGGTCTGATCATCACAGCAGGCCAGGGAGGGGAAGACCCTACCAGATGAGCTGCAGGTACACCTGATAAGGGTAGACCACTTAACCCCTGACCCTGGGGTCTCAGCTAGAGACTACCACTGTGTGCCTGGCTGGGTGTCAGGATTGGCTGGTGCCAGACAGGGCCAGGCCTGTACCCACGGGACCCACAGCTCTGCAGGGCTGGCAAAGGAGGTGCTACTACTCCCGGCACCCACCCTAAGACCTCTCTTCACTTGAGCCCTTTCCTCCAACCCTGAATTCCAAGAAACGAGGCAGGAAAGGGGAGAAGTGAGCCAGCTAAGGACGAAGCAAAGGAAGGAAAGAAGAGAGGAAACCAAGGGAGAGCAGTAGGGATGATGGAGGCTTTTAGGGACCGAAAACATAACTTATGAGGCCTCACTTAAAAATTACAAATGCAAAACTGAGTATTGATTGAGACTTGGAAGAGATCCAGGCCGGAGAGTGGCCCCAAACCTAAGCTTTATTACCTTCCAGGTAATCAGCCTCTGCCCAGGAATAATTTGTATATAAGAGGGGTGGGATGGGGGCGGGTGGAGGAGGGAAACTGAAGTATCCCATGGAAGTGTGTGAGCGCCCTCCTCCCACCTGCCCTCCTGCCTCCTCTGTGGCATACCTGGCTGGGCTGCCCAAGCTGCTCCCTCCCATCCTTCCCTCTCCTCCCTCCTCCCAATTAAAAAAATCTATTTTGTATTTCCTGCGTGCAGTACCCTTAATATTAGGTCTGAAAACAACTTGCAATCAGTTGTACTAATTAATCTAATTGAATTTAATTTCCCTTTCTTGGCGTTAGGGGTGAGTGAACTCCATATGCTGACTTATGTAAAGCAATATGCAAATTTGTATCTTGAGCCCAGAGCCCTGCAAATGCTTTTGATTACAAAAAAGGCTACACGGAGGCCCTAGATAAATGAAACACTCACTGCGGTTTCTGGCCTGACACTCCTCTCTTCCAGCAGCGAGATACAATATACCTCTGTTATTCCACCTGTGGCTTGGTTGCCTGTTCCTGCCCCGAAATTGCATCCCTGCAACAGGTTCCCATGTAGCTGGGCAGCGTATTTTCTACTTAAACTCTCAAGAATCTGGGTTCCTCCCCTTTGTTCTGCTGCTGATCCTTTTCCCTGGGCCCCTCATTAAGCTCAGGAGTAGATCCCAGCATTTGCTGGGAAGGCTGTCTGATGAGTACCCTAGTGGTTTGGAGAGGTGGTGGGCGGTACTGGTTGCTCCAGCTCCTCCAGCAGAGGGCAGCTGGAGGCCTTGGGTGGAGGAATCTGGCTAAGTGCAGGGATACCAGGCATGTAGCCCCCAACTACTTCCCTCATCTCCCAGGGAGAGGGGTGTGGTGTCACCCATGGATGGCATGAGCCACTATTAGCCACAGGCTGAGTCAAGGGTCCCTCGTACAGCCCTGTTCCCAAGAGCTGCCAGATGGGGAGGTGCTAAGAAGAGACACTGGGCACCATGGCTGTGACACACAAAAGGCTTATGCCCCTGGTCTTTCAGCTCAGTTAAAACCCAATGTTTTAGTTTTGTATTTGCTTCCAAATACCACAAAGTAGGGGAGGGGAATTGCACGGTGCAGAGAAGAAACAAAATTGGCCATGAGTTAAAAATTGTTGAAGCTGGGTGATGGTTCACTGGGGGCATATTATGCTTTTCTATTTCCATATGTTTGTAATTTTCCTTAATAAAAGATTTTTAAAGTCCTAATTCTGAAGCTGGATCTAAAAACCGAACTTACTTCCAACTGAATGGGAGCTACAAAGAGAATGAGAAAAATCAGAGGAGGCTTTCTTGTCACCTTCTGCCATATCTAGGTCAGTGTGAACAAAGGCCACACTCTCATCCCACCTCCCCAGGCAGGGTAAGGGAGGTGCCATCTGAGGTGCAGAAGGGCAAGGGTGGAGGTGTTGTCCCAGCCACCCACCAGTCCTGTGGCTCTCTGAGTCCACTTATTTGGAAGGACAACAATCCTAAAAGCAGGTGCAGCCTGTAAAACAATAGGGACCATGGTATGGCAGAGAGATTGGAGAGGAAGAAGGAAGACCCAGTTGGGTTTTTGTAATGTTCTTGCAAGAAAAAAAAGTGAGGGTTTGAATTAGGGCTGGGATAATGGATATGGGGAGGAAGGCACAAATTAGAAACATCCCCAAGTGTAATTCGTAGGATTTAACTTTACCTAGAGATGAGATATGAGTGGGCAGGCAGCCTCGGAGACTGCTCCAGAATGCCTGAGTTGGTGGCAAAACCATTCACTGAGACAAGAAACACAGGTCAGGGAGGAGTTAGAGTGGTTGAGAAGAAAACCAAATGTTTTTTCTTGTCCAAATTTAATTTCAAGCAACAACAAGAATCCAACTGGAGCTATCCAAGGAGGTTAGGAATTTGAACGTGGAGCTGCAGAAAGAGGTAAGAGCTAGAGAGAAAGATGTGGAGGTCACTGGCATGTCACCATCGCATAGGGGAGTGAGGTCATCCTGGGAGAGAAGAGGGCCAAGGAAGGAATCCCAGCATTTAGGGGGCAGGAGGAGGAAATGGACACAGCAAAGAGCAACTGAGATAGAAAATAAAAGAAACAATTCAATTGGGAGAAGTAGAATCAGTAAACAGTCATGGAAGCCACAAGAGGAGGGAATTCCGGGAAGAGTGTTTAATGAGCTCACATGCTGCAGAAATGTAAAGCAAAGAGCACGTAAGATTTCATACAAAGGCATCACCATGGACCATGGCAAAAGCTTAAAGAATGTGTGTAAATACATATCTTTTGTACTCAAAAATTATATAATAATTTAGAAACCATTTAAAAAAATAAAAGTAATTTCCAAGTCTAGGTCTGCTATGCATAAAATTCATCTTCTCCAAATACACCTTTCCCTCTAGTGTATTAAATATACTTGAAACATTATTCAAAAGTGTTCATGAACAATGAACAACTTTCCAATTTAGCCTCTGATGGAAGGAAGAGTGTATTAGTAAGAACAAATGCAGCTGAAAAGGCAGAGGGTGGAAGATAAGAATGGATTCATTAGGGATGACTTAAAGGGGCCCCAAAGGCATATCCGGCCCCTCTCTCCTTAGTGTAGGACTTCACTTTACCATTGTTATTTTAAAAAATCTTAACCTTCATCTCACATTTTATTTAACCAAAATTTATTAAGGAAGTAGTGCCAGGCACATACAACACGCTGGAGATTTTAAAAAGAGAGAGAGAGAGAGAGATTAAGACAAATCCCAGCCATTGAAGAGTCAGTTCAGGTGGGGAATTACCAAGCTCTCAGAGGCATTTTATGACAGAGGCTTGCCTAAGGTCATGCCCATCAGACAGAGCTGAGCCCCATGCCCTAGCTGGGGGCTTCTCCCACAAAGCCGTGACTGCCTCACATGGTCACTCAGACCTCTTCCTATCGACATCTGGGCATCTCAGTTGGTCTTGCATCAGGAGGTGGGCCAGGGCTTCAGAGGAAGCCAGACAAAGGCAGCAAAGTCAGAGATCAGGGTTCGAGCCCACCAAGGCCCTTGACTAGCACTTTGCATTGTTTTCTGTCCTCCTCCACACCCTGTGGGGTCCCTTATCTCTCAGGTGCAGAGCAAAGTCTGCTTTAAGATGGCTGTATGGGACCAGGGACACTTCAGCCAGATGCTGTGACTCTTCAGCCAAAGAGCACGGCTTTGTTTCCAAGTGGCTGAGAGTCTGGGATGTCGCTCTGTCTGCCCTGAAGCCTTCCTGGTTACTAGTCTCAGGGGAAGACTGTGATTACCCTGCTCCTCCTGGTGGAGAGAGGGGAAGACGGTGTAGAAAAGTCATGTTTCTGTGCTCACCTGATAACACACCAGAGACAAGTTTGGGGGCGGGAGAGATATTAACACTCCCAGCAGGAAAATAAACCTGAGGAATGTCCAACTCCCTGCTTGTGGAGCAGCCTCCTAAGGAAGAGGGCTAAGGACTTGGGAGCTCAGGGCCTGATCATTACTCACCTCCATATTCTTGTACCTAGCATAAGACCCAGAATGGCACCTGACAACAAGAGATCTCAAATAAATGTGAGGAAATGAAATTAACATCAAGCCAGCATAGCTAGATTCACATTAAGTGTGTTCTGGAAAAGTTGGATCTAATTAAAATTTTGCACATCAAATAATATTTTAATGGCAGCAAGGGAGCTCAGTGCTTATAGGAACCCTATGAGGAATCTTACTATAGACAGAATTACCCCCTTTCTCATCCTTTAGTTTTTAATTTTCTATTTTCATAAACTAGGTTATGTTCATCCTAAGCCTGTGCACATTCTTTAGTGCTTTCAGATGTAATATCTCCTCAGCTCCGCAAATGTTCTTATTAAACCCTGGTCTATATTTTTGGAGACTCTCAAGATGATCTTTAACTCTTTTTTTCCTTTGTCTGAGAAAACACATGTTTATGGTGCTCTGGTCCATAGAGGAGTCTTGTTTGATCTCCACTCAGCAGGAATGGGTGGGTGGCATCTTGGAACCAACCAAACACCTATGGGACGTGATGGAAATGAGAGAATTTATCATGAACAAACATGCTACAAAATATGCTAAAGGAAGTGCTGAAGGACAATGACTCCTGATGGCAACTTAACTCTAGAGAGGAATAAAAAGCACCAGAGACAGTACATTGGAGGATAAAGACTTTTTTCCTGATATTGATTCTTCCTATCCATGAGCATGGAATATATTTCCATTTGTGTGTGGCCTCTCTAGTTTCTTTGAGCAGAGGTTTGTAGTTCTCCTTGAATAGGTCTTTCACTTCCATTGTTAACTGTATTCCTAGGTATTTTATTCTCGTTGTAGCAGTTGTGAATAGGAATTCATTCATGATTTGGCTCTCCGCTTGCCTGTTGTTGGTGTATAGGAACACTTGTGACTTCTGCACATTGATTGTGTATCCTGATACTTTGCTGAAGTTACTAATTAGCTTAAGAAGCTTTTGGGCTGAGATAATGGGGTTTTCCAGATAAAGGATCATGTTATCTGCAAACAAAGACGTTTTGACTTTCTTCCTTCCTATTTGAATACCCTTTATTTCTTTCTCTTGCCTGATTGCCCTGGACAGAGTTTCCAATACTAAGTTGAATAAAAGTGGTGAGAGAAGGCATCCTTGTCTTGTGCCAGTTTTCAAGGGGAATGCTTCCAGCTTTTGCCCATTCAATATGATATTGGTTGTGGGTTTGTCATAAGTGGCTCTTCTTATTTTGAGGTATGTTCCTTCAATACCTACTTTATTGAGAGTTTTTAAGGTGAAGGGATGTCAAATCTTATCAAAGGCCTTTTCTGTGTCTATTGAGATAATCATGTGGTTTTTGTCTTTGGATCTGTTTATGTGATGAATTACATTTACTGATTTGAGTATGTTGAACCAGCCTTGCATCCCAGGAATGAAGCCATCTTGAACATGGTAGATAAGCTTTTTGATGTGCTACTGGATTCAGTCTGCCAGTATTTTATTGAGAATTTTTGCATCAATGTTCATCAGAGATATTGGCCTGAAGTTTTCTTTTTTTGTTGTATCTGCCAGGTTTTGGTTTCAGGATGATGCTGGCCTCATAGAATGAGTTAGGGAGGAGTCCCTCCTTTTCAATTGTTTGGAACAGTTTGGGAAGAAATGATATCAGCTCTTCTCTGTTTTTCTGGTAGAATTCAGCTGTAAATCCATCTGGTCCTGGGCTTTTCTTGGTTGGTAGGCTATTTATTACTGCCCTAATTTCAGAGCTTGTTATTCATCTATTCAGGGATTCAACCTCTTCCTGGTTCAGTCTTGGGAGGGTGTATGTGTCCAGGAATTTATGCATTTCTTCTAGATTTTCTAATTTATTTGCATAGAGCTGTTTAAAGTATAAAGTGTTCTCTGATGGTTGTTTTCTTCTGTGGGGTCAGTGGTGATATACCCTCTAACATCTTTTATTGTGTCTATTTGATTCTTCTCTCTTTTCTTCTTTATTAGTCTAGCTAGTGGCCTATGTATTTTATTAATTTTTTCAAAAACCAGCTCCTGGATTCATTGATTTTTTGATGGGTTATTTGTGTCTCTATCTCCTTCAGTTCCACTCTGATCTTGGTTATTCCTTGTCTTCTGCTAGCTTTGGGGTTTGTTTGCTCTTGGTTCTCTAGTTCTTTTACTTGTGATGCTAGGGTGTTGATTCGAGATATTTCCAGCTTTTTGATGTGGGCATTTAGTGCTATAAATTTCCCTGTTAACACTCTTCCAGACTTCAAACTACACTATAAGGCTACTATAACCAAAACAGCATGGTACAGATACAAAAGAAGACATATAGACCAATGGAACAGAATAGAGAATGCAGAAATAAGATCATACATCCACAACCATCTGATCTTTGACAAATCTGACAAAAACAATCAATGGAGAAAGGATTCCCTATTCAACAAATGGTGCTGGGATAACTGGCTATCCATTCACAGAAAATTGAAACTGGATGCCTTTCTCCCACCTTATACAAAAATTAACTCAAGATGGATTAAATACTTAAATGTAAAACCCAAAACTATGAAAACCCTAGAAGACAATGTAAGCCAATACCATTCAGGACATAGGCATGGGCAAAGATTTCATGATGAAATTGCCAAAAGCAATTGCAACAGAAGCAAAAATTGACAAATAGGATCCAATTAAATGAAAGAGCTTCTGCACAGCAAAAGAAACTATCATCAGAGTGAACAGGCAACCTACAGAGTGGGATAAAATTTTTGCAATCTATCCACCCAACAAAGATCTAATATCCAGAATCTATGAGGAACTCAAACAAATTTACCAGAAAAAAAAAACAAAAACAAAAAAACAACTCCATTAAAAAGTGGGCAAAAGTCATGAACAGACACTTCTCAAAAGAAAATATTCATGCAGCCAACAAACATAGGAAAAAAAGTTCAACATCACTGATCATTAGAGAAATGTGAATCAAAACCACAATGAGATACCATCTCACCCCAGTCAGAATGGCCATTATTAAAAAGTCAAGAAACAACAGATGCTGGCAAGGCTTTAGAGAAACAGGAACACTTTTACAGTGTGGTGGGAATGTAAAATAGTTCAACCATTGTGGAAGAGGATGTGGCAATTCTTCAAAGAGATAGAACCAGAAATACCATTTGACCCAGCAATCTCATTACTGGGTATATACCCAAAGGAATAGAAATCATCCTACTACAAAGATACATGCCCACATATGTTCATTGCAGCACTATTCACAATAGCAAGGATATGGAATCAATAGAAATGCCCATCAATGATAGACTGGATAAAGAAAATGTGGTACATGTACACTATGGAATATTATGCAGCCACAAAAAGAAATGAGATCATGTCCTTTGCAGGGACGTGGATGAAGCTGGAAGTCATTATCCTCAGCAAATGAATGCAGAAACAGAAAACCAAACACCGCATGTTTTCACTTATAAGTGGGAGCTGAATGATGGGATCACATGGACACAGGGAGGGGAACAACATATCCTGGGACCTGTCGGGGGGCAGGGTTGGGGGAGGGAGAATATTAGAAAGGATGGCTAATGCATGCTGGGCTTAATACCTAGGTAATGGGTTGATAAGTGCAGTAAACCACTATGGCACATGTTGACCTTTGTAACAAAACTGTACATCCCACATGTGTACCCCAAAACCAAAAAATAATAATAATAAATAATAATAAAATAAAAAATAAATTAAAAAAGACCTTTTTCCTTTCATGATGTTTTTAAAAGACATAATTATTAAAGAAAAATTATATAATCTAAGGGATTTATGACATATGTAAGTGTGAAATATATGACAATAATAGCACAAAGGATGTTGTATAACAATTAGAACTAAAAGATTGGGAATGGTGCTGAATGAAACTACTGCTGCAAGGTTCTTACCTTTTATGTGAAATGGCAGATCAGTTGCTCTAATTTCTGTAACAAGGTAAGGATTCATACTGCAGTCCCTAGAAAGTTAATGAATGCAAAGAGTTATGTCTAAAAATTCAGTAGAGAACTTAAAATGAATAGTAAGAAATGTTAAACTAACCCCAAAGAAGACAGAAAGAAGACCAAAAACCAGATTGGACCAACAAAAAGTAAATATCAAAATAGTACCCTACATTCAATAATATTAATAATTACATTAAAGTTGTATGATTTAACTCTTCAATTAAAAGGAAGAGATTGTAAAAATGGATAAAAACCAATACTCAATTATATGCTGTTTACCAAGAGGCCCATTTCAGATACAAAGAAACAGAAAAGTTGAAAGTAAACACTGGAAAAAGATACAGCATGAAAACACTAATCAAAGAAAACTGGAGTGGCTTTATTAATATTAGACAAAGTAGAGTTCAAGATAAATAATACTACATTTTATACTGATAAAAAGGTTGATTCACCAAGAAGCTGCAACAATCATAAATATGTATGTACCTAATTAGAGACTTTCAAAGTATATGAAACAAAGATCCAACATATCAAAATTAAAGGGAAAATAGACAAATTCAGTATCACTTCTCCTGATAATTGGTAGATACTGAGACAAAAATCAGCAAGGGCATAGCACATCTAAACAACACTAGCATCTACTTTGATCTAATTAAAATTTATAGAACACTATACTCAACAACTACAAAATATATATTCTTTTCAAGTGCACATGAAACAGACACCAAGATAAAACATGCTGGACTACAAAATAAATCTCAATACATTTCAAAAGACTAAACCCTTTTAGAGTATGTTATCTGATGACAACAGAATTAAATTAGAAATCCAGTTTAAGATTTATATGAAAGCCTCAAATAGTTAAAAATTAAACAATATACTTATAAATAAGTCATGAGTCATCAAGGAAATCACAAGGAAAATTAGAAGATTTTTAAACAAACTAATAAAAATACAATATATCAAAATTGTGGGATGCAGCTAAAGCAGCACTTAGAAGAAAATTCATTGCTAATGTCTGTATTGGAAAAGAATAAAGGTTTAAAATTAATGATCTAAGTTTCTACCATGAGTAAAATGAGCAAATTAAACCCTAAGGACATAGAAAATAAAGAAAATCATAAAGATTTGGCAGAAGTTAATTAAATATGGAACAAAAAACAAAGACAACCAACAAAGACAAAATTTAGTCCTTTGAAAAGATTAATAAAATCAATGAACTCCCAGCAAATTGATCAGGAAAATAAAGAGAAAACACAAGTTACTATATTAGGAAATCACAAATAACCTATATTATTACTACAGATGCCACAGACATTAAAATAATCAGCACATATTATAAACACATTTATGCCAACAAACTTGATAAATTAGATGAAATGGATGAGTTTATTTGAAAAATGTAACTTACCAAAACCGACATCAATGAAATAGAAAATCTGAATAGTTCTATATCTATTGGAGACATTGAATTTATCCAAAACCTTTCCACAAAAAGTTCAATGCAGATGGTTTCACTGTTGAATTTTATCAAAATTAAGACACACAGAATGCCAATCTTACACAGAGAAGGAGGAACATGCGCCACTATAATTTTTGAGATCACCATAAGCCTGATACAAAAATCTGACGGAAGGATTGACAAGAAAATAAAATTACAAACCAATATCCCTTGTGAACACATATACAAAAATCAAAAACAAATATTAGCAAATCAAATCCTGCAAAAAAGATAATCCATCATGAGTAAGTAGAGTTTATCCCAGGAATTCAAGATCATTTGAACATTTGAAAATCAATGTAATTCACCACATTAACAGAATAAAGAAGAAAAGTAATATGATCATTCTGATAGATGCAGAAAAAATATCTGACAAAACGAAATGCCCATGATTAACTTCCTCAACTGAATAAAAGACATGGTTTAAAAACTTATGGTTCACCTTGTACTTAATGGTGAACATTGGATGCTTATTAAGCAAGTTGCTTACAAAGAGTGCTTTCTCAGTAAAATCCCAGTGGGTCATGGGACAGTTGTTAGGTTAATTATTTAAGATTATGGGGAAAATGTTCTAAACTTATGTTCACAGGCTACAATGTTTGCCTCCTCCTCAAACTGAAGAAAAATATGGTACAGAAAAATTCCACATAGATGTTATTGGAGAGAAACATTATTCAGTGACCCAGTTAATTTCTGGGAACCACTATAGACAATGAGATTCCTTAACCAGAATATAAAACATGGATGCTTTTTATTCCAGAACATCCACTTCTAGGTTTGTATCCCACAGAAATAGCAGTATTTTATACAAAGATGATCATTGCAGCATTATCTCTAATGGCGAAAAACTGGAGATAAACTTAATTTTATCTATTGAAGGTTGGCAATCCTCCCACCTCAGCCTCCCTAGTAGTTGGGAATACAGGTGGACACCACCACGCCTGGCTAGTTCTTTGTACTTTTTGTAGAGACGGGGTTTTGTAGCGACTCCTGGACTCAAGCAATACACCTGCCTCAGCCTCTCAAAGTGCTGAGATTACAGGTGTGAGCCACTGTGCCTGACCTCAATTTTCAAAACGATGGTGAGGGTAGGCTTCCTTAAGAAGAAGACATTTGAGCAAACATTTGAAAGAGATGAGGGTGTGAGCTATGCAAACATGTGGACAAAGAGTGTTCTAAGCAGGAAAAAACAGTCCAAGCAAAGACTCTGAGCTCCAGGGAGAGGGCCAGAAGGCTGAGGGGAATATGCAGAGTAGAAGGCGAGGTCAGAGAGGGACCAAGAGACCGGGTCTTGGAAGGTCTTTTAAACCATTGCAAGCTTTGGCTTTTACTCTATGAAATGGGAAGCAATTGAGGGTTGAAGTGTAGGAGTGTCATGATCTGACCTGCATTGTAGGAGGCTCACTCTGGCTCTGACTGAAGACAGGTTAAGGGGAAAGCAGACGCCAATTAGGAGGATATTGCAATAATTCACACATGGACAGAGTCACATTCCCATTTTAAAACCAGGAAATTGAAACTCAACAGGATTATCTGGATTATAATCACATAGCTAATACGTAGCTGAGTGGGATTTAATCTACATCTGTCTGACTCCAAATCCAGTGCTCTTTTGCCCAGAAAGGAAAATTGAGCTCAGAGTTATGCTGGGGGTTACTTTATCATTGCTGTTCTAACACCTGGGAAGCCCTCACCTCTGGCTTCAGGTCATGCCCCAGTCAGCTCTCTCCTTTTGTCTTAGTGTATTTGTGTTGCCATAAAGGAATGCCCAAGGCTGGGTAATGTATAAAGAAAAGCGGTTTATTTAGCTCATGTTCTGTCTGCAGATTGTAGGAGAAGCATGGCACCCACATTTGCTTCTGGAGAGGGCCTCAGGCTGTCTGCACTCACAGCGGAAGGCAAAGGAGAACCAGTGTTTGCAGATCGCATGGTGAGAGAGGAGGCAAGAAAGACAGGAGGGAGGTGCCAGGCTCTTTTTAACAATCAGTTCTGGCAGGAACTAAAAGAGCAAGAACCCAGTGGTGGAAAACGCCACAAAGCCATTCATGAGGGATTCACCTTCGTGACTCAAACAACTCCCATTAGGTCCCACCTACAAAACTGGGGATCCAAATTCAACATGAGAGTTGGAAGGGTCAGGTATCCAAACCATAGCACTCTGCAACCCTCCTGCCCCCACTGTTAGCCCAGTTGTGTAAACGGAACTGAGGTAGGCACTTTGCCAGTGTTAGAAATGCCATTTGACAGCCTAATGTTGGTTTCAAGTATTTTCCAAGCCCTTAAAACAGCCTGGGGTTGTTGTAACAACCATTGTAGTATAGGCTGGAGAAACTGAGGCACTGTCAAGTCAAGAAGTCACTCCAGAGTCATGCAAGTTGGAGGTGACTCCTCCTTTTTACCTTCCCCTGGCCCATTTAGCATCTCCCACCTCCTGGTCTGCGCACAAGGTGTTAAACCAAGGCTGCACTGAGTCCCAAGTAGCTCAATTCCCAAAAGGGTGTCTGTGCCCCCTAGCAAGGGTGAATGCCGCAGCAATCCAACAAAGCTACATTGAGTAATTGTTATTTTCCTGCACAACATCCATCAGGAGACAAGCCCTGGCATTTATCTAGCAGCAAGTGATCATTATCTGGTGGCAATGTTCTTCCCACTGACAGTATCTTCTAAATAAGGGTCAGCCATCCAGCGGTCTGTCTGCTGCTGATTTCTTCCTATAGGATAAACCACATTTAAACTAAGGCAGTGTAGGGGGGAGCACTGTGGGGAGGGGCGCCAGGGGGACAGAGACAGTGGTTAGGGAAGGTGGTTGTTCCACAGTTGAGCCAGAGAATTGGCCAGAGCTTTGATTATGACAAATATTTGTTGAATGAATGTTTGAGAGTATATGAAAGATGCAATACCAAGGAGAATCCACATTTCCACTTCAGCTAAACCTTCCTACATTAATATAATACATCGTGCAGTAAATTAACTGGATGGTGAAGTTTTGAGCATTCTGGAGGTAAAAGAAAAGGCTCTTAGGTCTCTTGGTCTCTGTTGCTTGTCTTCCTACCCTTAGACCAGAATCTGAAATGCGTTCAAGTTAAGATGCTCAAATGAACTGTCATCAAAGTAGCCAAGGTCCTGGCACCAGGAGACCCAGGTGCGAGTTTAGGCCCCACCACTTTCTGGATTCTGGACCTCAGGCAAGTCTCTGACCTTCCCTGAGCATTGATATGCTCATCTGTGAATGAGAATGATAATAATCCCTTTCTCACAGTGTTATTTGAGGATGAGTGGAAATAATATATAAGAAAATGCTATTTGGACCATAGGGTACTCTCCACATGTAAGTTATTAATGTTCTTGTTCAAGTTTTGGGCATTTTGTTGACGTTGTTAAGGCCGTTTGCTCTGTACTATATCCCCTAGTCTTGCTGACTTAGAGTCTGACCTTCTTTCTGTTGCTTTACCTCTTTTGGTCTTAGATGAAAAACTGTAGTTTGAGTGAGGAGTCCGTGCATTAATAGAGAGTCCTATATGGCCAAGACTATCCTGGGCTACTGGGGACTCAAGGGGGAATATATAATTTTGCCTGTATGGCCTCATGGGGTTTATAAGGTGCACACTTAGAAAAATCAAGCCCAAGAAAAGTCAATGGATAATTCCAAGCAACTCTGTAGCTGGACAATATTTATTGAGGGCCTCATGTGCTGAACTGTGCCAGCAGCTTCCACATCATCATGTTATTTAACAATTCCGAGTAGAGCATGCTCCTATTTTGCAGCTGAAAAAACTAAAATCTGGAGAGGCTGAATGACTGACTCAAGATCACAAGATAGTGATGAGGGCCACATCTGTTTATTTCCAAATCCAGGGTCCTCTCCCCTATTCCAATTAGACTATAACTTGCTGCTTTCACCTGTCAAGAAGTGAATATCTCTGGCTCATATCCTAGGCAGCTCAGGCTCTGGGAGGTTCCTGATCATTAGACTTCACTCTGCCCTTAGAGGTCTTGCTACCACTGAGTATTAGGACTATAGACTCCACTTGAGAGACTTGGCTATTTAAAACTCAGGGGAAAATGCAAATCAAAACCACAAGGTCATCAGGATGTCTATTGAATAAAAAAGAAAGAAAAAATAACAAATGTTGGTGAGGGATGTGGAGAAATTAGAACCCTGGTTCATTGCTGATAGGAATGTAAAATGTTGCAGCCCTATGGAAAAGTTTGGGATTCCTCAGAGTTAAACTTAGTTGACATATGATCTAGCAATTTCACTTCTGGGTATATACCCAAAAGAATTAAGAGCAGGGACTTGAACAGACTTTTATATACCCATGTTCAGAGCAGCATTATTCAACATAACCAAAAAGTGAAAACAATCTAAGGGCCTATTGATGGATGAATAAATAAGCAAAATGTAGTATTACATACAGTGGAATATTATTCAGCCTTGAAAAGGAAGGATATTTTGACACATTCCACAGCATGGATGAACCTTGAGGACATTATGCTCAGTGTAATAAATTAGACAAAAGAACAGATATTGCATGATTTCACTTACGTGAAGTCACGTGAATACTACTACCTAGAGCAGTTAAATTCATAGAAACAGAAAGCAGAATGGAGGTTACCAGGAAATTAAGGAAGGGGAAAATGGGAGTTATTGTTTAATGAATACAGAGTCCTGTTTGGAATGATGAAAAGTTCTGGAAATTAATAGTGGTGAGGTTTGCAGAACATTGTGAGTGTACTTCATGCCATTAAATTGAACATTCAAAATGGCTAATTTTACGTTATGCATATTTTACTACAATTAAAAATAAATATAAACCCCAAAAACTCTCAGAGAAATTCTTCACTTGAAGAAAAGGAACGGTATGCTAGAGAAAGGTTTCTTTCTCTAGTGACTCCTGGAAAATTATAATGTTTGTTTAGAAATAATTAACTGCTCATCAAAGAAGGGGGCAGTCAGAGATGCTCAGGAGACGTCAAGCAAAGAGAAACAGCATGGCAATGTCCTTCCTTCTTTCCTTCCTCCCTCTCTCCCTCCCTCCCTCCCTCCCTCCCTCCCT
>NW_012118655.1:723680-734623 GCF_000951035.1 Colobus angolensis palliatus
GCTGGTCTTGAACTCCTGACCTCAGGTGATCTACCCGCCTCAGCCTTTCAAAGTACTGGGATTACAGGCATGAGCCACGGCTCCCAGCCAATATTAACGTAAGTCAATAACAAATGAGGATTTGACATATAAAAACTTGGTTTCCATGAAACTTTATTTGGAGTCCACCTATTGCCCGATGCTAACAAATCCTTCAGTATTCAAGGGAGCTAAAAGAAAACAGTAGAAGTTGACCATAGGTCGTTTAAGTCATTCAATGATGAACATTTATGCCACATGTTTCTTAGACTTTTAAAAGG
The DNA here is from genome assembly GCF_000951035.1 of Colobus angolensis palliatus. Classification (NCBI taxonomy): domain Eukaryota; kingdom Metazoa; phylum Chordata; class Mammalia; order Primates; family Cercopithecidae; genus Colobus; species Colobus angolensis. The sequence goes on from NW_012118655.1 coordinate 723,980, forward strand.
CAATGTTCTGTGCTGATGGTCCCCCTGGCTGTATAGATAATTGTAAAACAAACTCCATGTTCCACTGACACCCTTTCTAATTACATCTCACCTTCATTAGGCTATTAAAGTGATAGATGGTAGCAATTACATTGAACCCCACTGAAAACTCTCTATCTGTGACACGCAGTGACGAGAACATGAGTTATTTACCCAGAAGCCAGGAAAGAGAGGCAGCCAGGCTGAGGCTGCCTCAGCCAAGCTGAAGAAAGAGAAATCCCATGCGACCATTCAGGTGCCTACAGCAATGTCAGGACACAGAACGGCAGGGCACACACGTGGTGCTTGCTTTCCTACTGGCCTCGCCAGATGCCTAGATGTGAAAAACAGAAACTGTTATCAGGTATTATATAAACTGACTTAAAACAAGTTCACATATACTCAGAAGAGAGCCTCCAAAATACTGAATTACTCCCAGCCATTTCATATGAGGAATAGTTGAAGGAGTCAAAGAAGTTGAACCTGGAGAAGATAAGACAGGGCAGTAGAGTGTAGCATCTATAGACACTCCAAGATGAATTACACTTGTTATGGCCCAAGGGGAAATGAGTCAATTACTGCAGACAACAGAAAACCCCACTCTAATTGGTTTAAACAACTAGAACATTTACTAATTTGCATAACTGGAGGTCCAGATGTAGACGGTTGATTCAGGGACTCAATGATATACTCTTGGCCTCAGGTTCTTTTTGTTCCTCTACTCTACTATGCATAGTACTGGCCTTTTCCTAAATTGGTTACTCTACAATGCTTATGATGACTGCCAGCAGCCATAAGGGTAACACATTCTCTTGTTCACTTCCAGTAGGAAAGCAGGAACTGTCTTTCCATGACTCTCAAAAGAATGAGGAAAGATCTTTTAAGCTCTCGGCAAACATCTCTGGTCACATCTGGCTGACTGGAATTGGGTCACATGCCTGTTTCTGAGGTAATCATTGTGGTTAGGAGGATGGGATAACTCTGGTTGGTTAAGACTAATCATGACCCAACATGGAGTTGCTGCAGGTCAGCTTCTGATGAGATCTTATGGGGAAACAGTGTCAGTGGTAACCTGAGCAATACTGGGCTCTGCTGGGAAGGAAGAAAAGGGAAACAATATTTGGCAAGACCATCAACAATGGCCACTATAAGGAAAAACAAGAATCAGTAAATGGGAGCAGATCTGCCTCACAGGAAGAGGAGCCTCTAGCAACTAAAGGGCAGATATGCTGGATTTGTTCCACAGAAGCCCCCCTTGGATACCAACGGCAGACATACTAATTAATCAATCACTCTCTACCACTGACCCTGGATGCAGCCTCAGAATCAACCTTAGTCTTCCAGGCAGTCAGTAACAATAAATTAGGGACAGGTATCAAAAGAACCCCTTTCATCGTGCTTTTCTAACAGCTAGGACTGCTCAAAGCATAGAATGGGTAGATTTAGAAGGCAGTAGGAGTTCGGTCACCAGTGGTGTCCAAGCACAGGCTACATGACCTGTGCACAGAGATGCTGTCATGGGGATTTGGTCGCAGGTGAAGGTTGGGACCAAACTAACTGTCCATGAGATTCTGTGGTTATAGATGGCTTGGGAAGGAAGCTGAGTTTTAAAGCAAGCTTCAGGTTCACAATAGAGGAAGTTTTGAGAGCCCTATCCTAATCCTTTGCTTTTTCTCCAGGGTCCTGAAAACACGGATTCCTCACATGGGATGTAACACCCTAGGCATTTCCAGTTATCTGCAGCTCTTCTAGTCTCAAAATATCAATGCTTTTGCCTGGGTTTTCATTTGTGCAAACACTTTCATTTTAGATTTAAAAATTTGATTCTCATTAAAACACAGACACAAGAAATAGAGACCATGGTCATTTTACGGATGCATGAACCTGAAAAGCTGGCTATCTTGCCTAAGATCACACAGCTAAGTGGATGCCAGGGATGACACAGGAACTCAGATCTAATCTGCTGTAGCCTGGAACCCTGCTCTGGAAGCACAAGGCTGCGGCACCGAGGTGTCCTCCCTTGGGCATGCACATGACAGAGACACACCCAGCACTGATACGGGCCAGAAGGGCCAAACAGGCCCCAGCATATGAAACACAGTCCTCATAAGCCGTGGACCATGCTGACTCCTGCAGGAGGCCCGAGCACCAGGGTCTCTGGCTGTGGGAAGGTCTTCTATCCTTCCTGGACTTCCCTTGCTCTATCCCCTGCCTCACCTACATGGTCTAAATATGAGATGCTAGCATGGCTAAGATGTTATAGGGCTAAGATAAAATGTGGAGGCAGTTCCTCCAGCATTTCCCTTCAGAGTAGACACTCCAGGTTCACCTGAGCAGACTGGGAACCTCTGTGGCTGCTTCTCTCCTTTGGTTCCTAGAGCCAGGAACCTTGCTGGACCAGAGCGAGAGTAGGGAGTGGCCTGGGATTAGAGCCACATCTCCTGGGCCCATCTACTGGGTGTGCTTCCAGCTTATTGCCTGGACACACGGCTTCTATCTCCCTGCTCTGTTTATTCTCTAAGCCATTTTCAGCTTGTAAAAATGTATAAAAGACCAGCAAAGTGTGAAGGAAGCACTTGAAAGGAGTTCTCTGAAAGGAGCTTTTTATCCCCAGTGGCTTCTGACAGCCCAGTTAGCACATTAAGTACCTTCTCTTTGCCAGGCCCAGTGGAAAGCACTGAATGTACATTAGCTGGGTGGTTCTTGCTGGCAGCACTGTGCACATTGGTGTGTTTCTATCAACTCTGAGGGATGCTGCTAGAAATTTGGCAGAACCTGTTTTTGTTGTTCACAATGTACAGCACAATCTAAACTTAGTAGATATTCACAAAATAGTTAGAAGACAGACCAAATGAATGATTGAACCCATTTTTATACTTGAGTAAACCAAGCCTTGTGATCCTTACTGGACAGATCAAGGTATTTAGGAGTTACAGCAGAGGTGGGACCGGAGCTTAGTTCTTCTGCATCCCAGTGTGCAGAAGGGAAAGACTTCAGATCCCAGGTTTGGGGGCAAGACTAGACAATCTCAAAGACCCCTCTGTGCTCTCTAAAATTTGGAGACTCAGATTCTGAATTAGCAAATTAGTCTGCAGGCCAGCACTGTCCAGCAAAGCTGTCTGTGATGATGGAAACGTTGCATACCTGCACTGTCCAGTACAGTAGTCACTAGCCACATGTGGCTAACAAGCACTTGGCCCACGGCTAGTGTGATCAAAGAGTTGAATTTCCACCATATTGGACAGCACAGCTCTGGCGTTTTCCCTCTCCCAAGGCTCAGCAGTGCAACCTCTGTCATGCATTGATACATTGAAGTTTGCAGTCAGCAATGGCACCTGAGAACGCTTTCCTATATCCCTTGGCAAAACACACCAGGTCCCCTCACCACTTATTCTTCAGTGAAGTTCTACAGAAGGGGGAGAAAAACAAAATTGAAAGAGTTGAAGCAGAAAGCCTATTGATTTTTAATCCTTTTTTATCATCCAAGAATTTCAAGGTGTATTCCTCATGTCATTCCATTTCTCTCCTGGGAGCTGGGAGAAACTGACCCAGAGGCTTGGATAGCATCTAGTTGTGAATTAAAGACATTTTGAAGAAAACCTCTCTAGTTAACATCATTTTTTCTCAGTGAAATGTTTGGATCTTTAATAACTATTATTTTCCTTTGGGTTCTTGCCAGGAGATGATTTTTTCAAATAGATTAAACCATTAATCTATTAACTAGTAATTTAATTTTTAGGCCTTCATTCTTCTAAATTGTTTTCTCATCACATAATAGAACCATGGCACATCTGAGCTGGAAGAGAGCTTAGGCAATTTCCAGGCCATAAAATTGGTGGGGATGAAACACTTACTGCTTATTTAAACATGTGCCAACCACTGGAGCATGTTCTTTATAATCATAATTGTAGTTATTACCATGATCCTATGGAGTAGGTAAAATTCCCCCCATCATACAGATGGAAAAGTAGCTGAACTATAATTTATACGGAGGTCTATCTGGCTGTGAAGCTAAGAAGACTCTTTTGTTTTCTAAGCTTACTAATTATTTCACAGACAAGGAAACAGAGACCCACAGAGCTCTAATTGCTACAGCAGCCAAGCTTGACTTCTGTCCCTGCCTCATATTTCTGCTCCATTAAATTCTTTTCTTTTTCTTTTTCTTTTTCTTTTTTTTTCTCTTTTCTTTTTTTTGAGATGGAGTTTCGCTCTTCTTGCCCAGGCTGGAGTGCAATGGCACAATCTCAGCTCACTGCTGCAACCTCCACCTCCTGGGTTCAAGCGATTCTCCTGCCTCAGCCTCCTGAGTAGCTGGGATTACAGGCACGTGCCACCACACCCGGCTAATTATTTGTATTTTTAGTAGAAATGGGGTTTCACCATGTTAGCCAGACTGGTCTCAAACTCCTGACCTCAGGTGATCTGCCTGCCTCGGCCTCCCGAAGTGCTGGGATTACAGGCGTGAGCTACCGCTCCCGGCCTTTGCTCCATTAAATTCTATCTTTCGACCTCAGATTTACAGTCCCACACTTGGCTCATACATCACTTCCCTTTCCTCTTTAGTGACACCTTACTCGCTAAGAAAACAAACGAACAAAAAAGCCTGCACTTGTCATTCAAGCCCCTGCATGATTTGGTACTGACCTTCCCTGAACCACTCCTCCTCCCTTGGGAGCATTCTCAGCAAGTCCAATGTTTGTTTGTATTCTATGTTTTTAGAATTTAGCTTTTTTTGGAGGGCTGTGATTTAAAAATATATACATACAAATAAACTGTATTCCTGTATACCAACAAAGGTGCTTTGGCATTAAACACAAAGATGTTTATTTCACCAACATACCTTATAGTGAAAAGTAAAACCAAGCTATATGTCCAACCACGACGGAAGTGTTAAGAATAAAGCAATTCTATTCTTTAAGTTAGTATTATATAAAACTACTAAAATGGGGTAAGAACCCATGACATGGGAACGTTTGACTCCCTACAGTAGGAATAGTGAAAGGAAAATAGAATCTATTTCTCTAAGACCCCCTGGACAAAAATAATAATAATGTAGATTAATCAAGCTTCACATTAATTTATAAAGTTTCCAGTTCTTGACAGCTCTTCCTTGAAGCAGTCCCTGATAGCAGCTGACAGTGAAAAACATAATGGGCATGGAATCAGAAACCGTTAATTCAAAGCCCAGCTGGGCCACTGGGACTTCATTGCGCCCACCTGTGAAGTGGAGAGGATTCTGTTCACTGTAGGGAGCTGTGCTGAACATAACTGGTAGCTGGTAGCATCCCCACTACTGAGTCTCTCCTGATGATCTTTTGATGAGGGAGCAGCAGCATTAGGGGCTTTTTTGCAAGCATAGAGAGAGTGAGGGCAGCTTCACTCTGACGCCCTGGCAGAAAAGGGGGCGAATCACCACCATGTTTGAGCTTGCAGACTCACCAGCTTCTTCCTTAACTTGAAACAAACTGATCTGCAGGCCAGATGTGGTGCCTCACACCTGTAAGCCCAGCGCGTTGGGAGGCCAAGGCATGAGGATCAGGTGAGGCTAGGAACTCAAGACCAGCCTGGGCAACATAGCAAAACCCTGTCTCTACAAAAATAAAAATTAAAAAAAAAAAAAACTACCCAGGTGTGGTAGCATATACCTGCAGTCCCAGCTACTCAGGAGGCTGAGGTGGAAGAATTGCTTGGGCTCAGGAGGTTGAGGCTGCAGTGAATCATGATTGCACCACTGCACTCCAGCCTGGGCAACAGAACAAGACTCTGCCTAAAAATAAATAAATACATAAAATTTAAAAATGTATCTATATATTGATTTGCAGCAATCTGTCCACATGGTAGCAGGAGTGAAGAGGCAGAAACCTACTACCATGGGCTCCCCCTGGAGTCCTGCCATATTGATGGCTTCTGCTGAACCAAAATATTAGAATTAGGCCTAATAGCAATGATGATAACATCCACATGCACCTCTGGGGCTTCTCATGCTTTAGCAACCATTTAAAGGACCATTTTCGGCTCTGGTAAACGAACAAGACAATTACTATTTCCGCAGGAAGTTGCTACCACCAAATGCTCTTACAATGATTTAGTTGAACTGGACGTGCTGGTGGAAACCACTGTGGAAAGACTTCAGCTCTGTGTTGAAACATTCAACCTGGGAATTTGTCCTCCAGGGCCACATAGAAGATGGGTAAGTATCTGAGTATCTGAGTTTATTTTTTTAAGCCCTTTACTTAGAATCATGTAAAATGGCTAAGAACAGTGGCTCTCAAAATTTTTAAGCAGCAGAATGTTCTTCTCTCAAATGAAATCTCATCTGGAAATTGATACATATCAAAAAGAGAAATGGTAATTACTTTTTATGCATTTAAAAAGTAATTTCTAATGAATAGAAATTTTTACAGAGTCAATCACTGACAATGAGGTTGTTTTAACAGAAAACATTAAGTCAGGGATCGTGGATGACAGTGCATTTTTTTGGCATACACTTCAGCATCTGACTTCTATCTGTGTTTTATTTTGGTTGCATTACATTAATAATGGACAATCATATCTCAACACTGCTCTGAGTGCTTTAAACATGTTAACTCATTTAACTCTTAACTCTCTAAGATACTATTATTCCCAGTAATAGTATCTGGTCTTGAGTTCCTAGCTTCACCACTCTCTGAAGTGAGTAAATGGAGGCCCAAATAGCTAGATACATGGCCCAAAGTAGCAAGCTAGCGCTGGGCTTCAAACCTAGGGAGCCTAGTCCCATCGTCTACAAACTGAATAACGATTTTCTTTTGCTGCTTCAATTAAAAGCCTACTATATATATGTAGTTGTAATTAATAACTTTTTAATTGCCTGCCTTGCATGCTCAGACTATTCTTTAATTAAACTTGGAAAGCAGAAGAGGTTTCATTTCAAGCTCTAAACAAAAAAATAAATTTAAAAAAACAACTTAACATCAAAAGCACCCGCATTAGGGTTTCAGGGAACAATTTGAAAATTCCTGACCTAGAGCATGAGGGGCATCTTGAAGGGCCAATCAGCCTGTCAAAACCCACGTGCAAAGGATCCTCAGGGGGTAGTAGAGACAAAAAACATTGGCTGGCATTTTACCAAATGGAAATCTCTAGTCTCTGGCACTACCAATATTCCCCATTACAAATCTTCCAGCTGGTAAACAGAATGATGCCATTGACATTTAATTGAAATGTCAGCACATTTAGAAAGAGCCCTGATGAAACTGCCAAGTTAAAGTTATCGCTGATGACTTAAGCTAAATAGAAACAGAAAATCACCACGAATACCCCCCCCACTTCCCACCCCCGCACTATAATATCAGACAGAGAGAAAGCAGAGAGCTCAGTTGTCCAAGAAAAATTTACGGATAGTTTTTAAATGGAGTTTTATTCTAGCTATGAAAAACTATGGGGTAATTGGAAAACACTTGTGAAAGTAATCAGGTCTGAGACAGGCCAATGCCCATGTAAATCAATTCAACAAGCATATATTGATTAAATTGCCTTTGGATAGTAATATTGCCTCACATTTATTTGCATAGTTTGCAGTTTATAGAGGCTGTGGTAGATGGCGGAAACGACCCAATTCTTCACCACTCTCTGATCCTCACCTTATGCCACTGTAACTTTATCACACCATCTCGTTCTGTTGCTGGGCTTGACCATGTGACTTGTTTTAGCCAATGGGATGTTAGGAGATGTGCCATCGCAGAGGTTAAAAAAGCACTTCTGTGTTTCCACTCATCCTTGCCTTATATTTTGCCATTAGAAAACATGCCCATGGAATAGAACCAAGGCATCCCATTGTTCCAGCCAACGGCCATCCTAGGTCAGCAATAGATAGATAGCTCACTTCTAGGCATGCACGCGAGCCCAGCCCATATCAGCAGACACATTTCATTGACCTGCAGCTGAACACAATCACATGTGCAAGCAGAGTTAGGAGCAGCCAAGCTCAGATCAGCTGAAGCCCAGTCTCATGAGTGAATTCAGTGAGTTCTCTTGTATGTCACTGTGGTTTTGAGGGTTTTGTCCAGCATCATGAATGTGACAACAGATGTCTGGTGAAGAGACTTGCCTTGAACAGTCTCCTTTGTCCCCTCCTTGGGAAAGAATGTGGGACAGGGCTTACTTCTCCCATCTTATAGATGAGAACACTGGTTCATACAGGTTCAGTGGACAGCCTTGATTCCCACAGCTGCCATTTCCCAGGTCCATTCTCTGCTCATGTGTAAGTCATGAAGCGTCTCTGAAATACTTAGCCAACAACATTAACCTAGCAGCTGAATCCTCTTTTTTTTCTTTTAGATCAAAACGGCAGGTTTTATAAGTTGAAAGCACAGAGGGAGAGCACAAGTCTCAGAAGTCTCTGGGCCCAAAAGGCAGGAACTGCACAGCATTTGGCTCTGCAAACTCCCTCCCGTGCACGCTCACCCGGGGACACCTCTCTCCTGGCCCATTCCACTCTGCTTTGAAGAGATAGGTGATCCAGGCCATGTCATACATGGGTTTCTCTTGCTATCTCTCTGGCTGATTTCCATGCGCAGGCATTCTTCAAATGCTGCTAGATAGGAAAACCATGGGGAAGTTATGATGGAATGATCAAAAATAAATTTTCTGTTCTTGCAACAACTCACCTTAAAAATCCACTTACCTTTTAATTTCCTTTACTGAAGCCCAGACTCACATAAGATCCTTTACAATCTGGATTGACCTACATTTCAGTGTCAACACGGCCACCTGCCCCTGCAACGTTCTCTGTTTCAAAATCAGAAACATTTATATCTTCCTGGAGCATTTTGAATTTTTGTCCTGCTCATACTCCTTATTCTGTTAAGCATTCTCTTCTCTTCCTTTTCCTCACCTGGTGAACCCCTATTCTTTCCTGTATGATTACACTCACTTCTCTAAAACGTTTTAAAGAGCCACTTGCTTTGAGTGTTTGTTCATGTGTTTGTTATGTCAGTCTGAGTGGGGAAAGCGTCGTGTGGCTGGCCTGGCTGCCAGGACCTGGGGTAGCCTAGTTCATGAGCACCCTTGGAAATCTGTGGGGAAAGATTGGACTTTTTTCTACTCTCAGGTTGTGCCCAAGTTAAGTGTGAAACACAATGGGTCCCAAAGAAGTGTGCTTTAGAAGTTCAGAGGGAGGCCAGGTGCGGTGGCTCACACCTGTAATCCCAGCACTTTGGGAGGCTGAGGCGGGCAGATCACTTGAGGTCAGGAGTTCAAGACCAGTATGGCCAATATAATGAAACCCCGTCTCTACTAAAGTACAAAAATTATTCGGGTATGGTGATATGCATGTGTAATCCCAGCTACTCTGTAGGCTGAGGCACGAGTATCTCTTGAACCCAGGAGATGCTGGTTGCAGCGAGCTGAGATTGCGCCACTGTACTCCAGCCTGGGTGACAAAGTGGGATACTGTCTCAAAAAAAAAAAAGTTTAGAAGGAGACACAGGGTCACTTCCTTTTAGAAACAGGTAGGTCTGAACAGATGTATTCACTTTAAGTGAGTCTTTCCTTTCAATGTCGGTTTTTCTTTTCTTTAAAACAATTTTATTGGTATATAATAGGTGTATATATCTATGGGGTACAAGAGTTATTTTGATACAGGCATGCAATATGTAAGAATCACATCAGGATAAATGGGGTATCCATCACCTCAAGCATTTATCATATCTTTGCATTATAAACGTTCAATTATACTCTGTTAGTTATTTTTAAAGATACAATAAAGTGTTGCCTGTAAGCAGCTTGTTGTGCAATCAAATACTAGATCTTATTCATTCTATCTCACTATAGTTTTGTACCCATTAACCAACCCCATTCCCCCCCAACTACCCTTCCCAGCCTCTGATATCCATCACTCTCCTCTCTCTCTATCTTGAGTTCATTTGTTTTAATTTTTAGCTCCCACAAATAAGTGAGAACATGTGAAGTTTGTCTTCCTATATCTAGCTTATTTCACATAACATAATGTCCTCCAGTCCCATCCATATTGTTGCAAATGACAGAATATCATTCTTTTTTATGGCTGAATAGTACTCCATTGTGCATATGTACCATATTTTCTTTATTCATTCTTCTATTGATATGGACCCTTAGGTTGCTTCCAAATCCTGGCACTGTGATAAATATGGGAGTGCAGATATCTCTTCAATATACTAATTTCCTTTCTTTGGGGTATATACCTAGCAGTGGGACTGCAGAATCATATGGTAATTCTATTTTTAGGTGTTTGAGGAACCTCCATACTATTCTCCGTAGTGGCTGTACTGATTTACATTCTGACCAACAGCGTATGGGGGTCTGCTTTTCTCCATATCCTTGCCAGCTTCATTATTACCTGCCTTTTGGATGAAAGCCATTTCAACTGGAGTGAGATGATATCTCATTGTAGTTTTGATCTGCATTTTCCTGATGATCAATGATGTTGGGCACCTTTTCATAGGTCTGTTTGCCATTTGTATGTCTTTGTTTAAGAAATGTCACCAGGCACAGTGGCTCACACCTATAATCCCAGCACTTTGGGAGGCCGAGGTGGGTAGATCACCTGAAGTCAGGAGTTCAAGACCAGCCTGGCCAACATGGTGAAACCCCATCTCTACTAAAAAT
>NW_012118655.1:737756-740167 GCF_000951035.1 Colobus angolensis palliatus
TGGGGATGGGGGAGGGGGGAGGGATTGCATTGAGGAGTTATACCTGATATAAATGACGAATTGATGGGTGCTGACGAGTTGATGGGTGCAGCACACCAAAATGGCACAAGTATACATATGTAACAAACCTGCACGTTATACACATGTACCCTAGAACTTAAAGTATAATAAAAAAATAAATAAATAAATAATAAATAAATAAATAAACAGTGGTGTAAATGGGCATCCTTGTCTTATTCCAGATATTGGAGGAAAGGTTTTTCTTCATTCAGTATGATACTATCTGCAGATCTTTTTTTTAGAAACAGGTAGGTCTGAACAGACCCATTCACTTTAAGTGAGTGTTTTTTATGGCTTTTATTGTGTTGAGGTATATTCCTACTATACCCAGTTTTTTGAGGATTTTTATAATGAGAGGCTGTTGAATTTTATTATATGCTCTTTCAGCATCAGTTAAAATGGTCGTATGGTTTTTGCTCTTCATTCTTTAGATATAATGTATCACAGTAATTGATTTGCATATGTTTAGCCATCCTTGCATCTCTGAGATAAATCCCACTTGATCATGACAAATGATCTTTTTAATATGTTGTTGGATTCCGTTTGCTAGCATTTTGTTGATAATTTTTGCATCAGTGTTCATCAGGGATATTGGTCTGTAGTTTTCTTTTTTTGATGTGTCTTTGTCTGGTTTTAGTATCAGGGTAATACCTCATAGAATGAGTTTGGAAGCATTCCTTCTCCATCTGTTATTCAGAATAATTTGGGTAGAATTGGTATTAGTTCTTTAAGTATTTGGTAAAATTCAGCAGGAAAGCCATTGAGTCTGGGGCTTTTCTTTGCTGGAAGACTTTTTATTGTGGCTTTGATCTATTACCTGTTATTGGGCTATTTAGGTTTTGAATTTCTTCATGGTTTAATCTTGGTAGGTTGCATGTGTTTAGGAATTTATCCATTTCTTCAAGATTTAATGATGTATTGGCATATAGTTGCTCACAGTAGTCTCTAACGATCCTTTGATTTTCTGTGTTATCAGTAGTAATATTGTATTGTCTCCTTTTTCATCTTGGAATTTATTTATTTGGGTATTCTCTCTTTATTCTCAGCCTGGCTAAAGGTTTGTCAATTTTATCTTTTAAAAAAATGAACTTTTCATTTACTTGATCTTTTGAACTTTTCATTTCAATTTCAGTTATTTCTGCTCTGATCTTTATTATTTCTTCTCCTAATTTTGGGTTTGGTTTGCTCTTGCTTTTCTACTTCCTTAAGATGCCCGATTAGGTTGTTTATTTGAAAATTTTCTACTCTTCTCATATAGGTACTTATTGCTATACACTTTCCACTTAGTACTGCTTTTGCTGCATCCCATAGGTTTTGGTATATTGTATTTCCATTTTCATTTGTTTGAAGAAATTTTTAAATTTCCTTATTAATTTCTTCATTGACTCACTGGTCATTCAGGAGCAAGCATATTGTTTAATTTCCATGTGTTGTTATAGTTTCCAAAGTTCCTCTTGTTACTGATTTCTAGTTTTATTCTATTATGTTCAGATAAGATATTTGATCTGATTTCAATTTTTAAAAATAGTTTGAGACTTGTTTTGTGACCTGACATATGGTCTATCCTTGAGAATGATTCATGTGCTGAGGAGAAGAATATGTATTCTGTAGCCATTGAATGAACTGTTCTGTAAATATATATTAGGTCCATTTTGTGTGTAGTGCAGATTAAGTCCAATGTTTCTTCATTTATTTGCTTTGTGGATGATCTGTCCAATGCTGAAAGTGGAGTGTTGACTTCACCACCTATTATTATATTGGGGTCTTTCTCTCTCTTTAGTTCTGCTGATATTTGCCTTATATATCTGAGTGCTCCAGTGTTGAGTGCATAGATACTTACAATTTCTATATCCTCTTACTAAATTGATCCCTTTATCATTATACAATAACCCTCTCTGTCTCTTCTTCTAATTTTTGTCTTAAAATCTATTTTGTCCAATATAAGTATAGTTATTCCTGCTCTTTTTCGGTTTCCACTTGTGTGGAATATCTTTTTCCATCCCTTTCTTTTCAGTCTATGTGTGTCTTCATAGGTGAAGTGTGTTTCTTGCAGGCAATAGATTGTTGGGTCTTTTTAATTTTTTTAAAATTCATTTAGCCACTCTGTGTCTCTTGATTGGAGAATTTAGTCCATTTACATTTAATGTTACTATTGGAAAGTAAGCACTTATTAATGCCATTTTCTTGTTTGTTTTCTGGTTGTTTTGTGGTCTTCTCTTCCCTCTCTCCTTCTCTCCCTCACATCTCCCTTCCTCCCTCTTTCCATCCATCCTTAATTCATCCTTCCCTCCCTCTCATCCATCCATCCAATCTACAAACACCACTGAGTACCTCCCATAGGTCTTGCTTGG
>NW_012118655.1:744542-744984 GCF_000951035.1 Colobus angolensis palliatus
CCTCCCTGCCTCCCTCCTTCCTTCCTTCTATCTCTCCTTCTTTTCCTTCTTCCATACTTCCTTCCTTTTAATGAAGGTGATTTCCCTGGTGGTATGTTTTAATTTCTTGCTTTTTATTTTTTGTGTATCTGTTTTGAATTTTTTGATTTGAGGTTATCATGAGGCTTGCAAATAACATCTTATAACCCACAAATTTAAACTGATGATAACACTGATTGCAAAAACAAATACACTAACAAGTAAATACAAAACTAATAAAAACTCAATACTTATTTTTTCCTGCTTTTTAACTTTTTGTTGTTCCTATATATGTCTTACTATACTATGTCTTGAAAAGTTATTTTTGGTAGGTTCATCTTTTAGTCTTTATACTTATTATATGAGTAGTTTACACACCACAATTACAGTGAAATAATATTCTGTGTTTGTCTGTGTACTTACT
>NW_012118655.1:746949-753244 GCF_000951035.1 Colobus angolensis palliatus
TACCATCAGAGTGAACAGGCGACCTACAGAATGGGAGAAAATTTTTGCAATCTACTCATCTGACAAAGGGCTAATATCCAGAATCTACAAAGAACCCTTTAGCATTTCTTATAGGATAGGTCTGGCATTGATGAAATCTCTCAGCTTCTATTTGTCTGAGAAAGTCTATTTCTCCTTTGTGTTTGAAAGCTATACTATTCTAAGATAAAAGTTTTTCTTTTCAGCACTATATGTCATGCTACTCCTGAACTGTATGGTTTCCACTGAGAAGTTTGTTGTCTGGTGTATTGGAACTCCTTTGTATGTTATTCCTTTCTTTTCTCTTGCTGCTTTTAGGATCTTTTCTTTATCCCTGACCTCTATGAGTTTGATTATTGAATGTCTTGAGACAGTCTTATTTGGGTAAATCTGCTTGATGTTCTAAATCCTTCTTGTACTTGAATATTGATATCTTTCTCAAGGTTTGAAACGTTCTCTGTTACTAACCCTTTAAATAAACTTTCTACCCCAGTCTCTCTAATTCCTCTTTAAATTCAATATCTTTTAGATTTGTTCTTTTAAGTTTATTTTCTAGATCTTGTGGGCACGCTTTATTTCTTTTTATTCTTTTTCCTTCTGTTTCTTTTGACTGTATTTTCAAATAGACTGTCTTGAAGCTCAATAATTCTTTCTTCTGCTTGATCAGTTATGCTTTTGAGAGACTCTGGAGTGTTCTTCAGTATTTCAATTGGATTTTTCAGCTCCAGAATTTCTGCTTGATTTTGTAAAAACTATCTCACCTCTTTTTTAAAGTTTTCTGTTAGGATTCTGAGTTCCTTCTTTGTGTTGTCTTGAATTTCTTTGAGTTTTCTCAGATGGCTATTTTAAATTATCTTTCTGAAAGATTACATATCTCTGTCACTCCAGAATTAGTTGCTTGTGCCTTATTTATTTTGTTTGGTGAAGTCATATTTTATTGGATGGTCTTGATGCTTGTGGATGTTCATCAATGTCTAGGCATTGAAGACCTAGATATTTATTGTAGTCTTTGAACTCTGAGTATGTTTGTGGCCATCCTTCTTGGGAAGGCTTTGAATACAAATTCCCTTTGTATTCAAAGGGAATTGAATGTTGTCTTTGGTCATTGTAGCTGTATTTGCATTAAGGCGCACTCCAAGACCAATGCTGTGACTCTTTAAGACTTATAGAGGCACAACCTTAGTGGTCTTGAGTAAGATCTCAGATAATTCTCTGGATTACCAGGCAGAGACCCTTGTTCTCTTCCCTTACCTTCCCCAAACACAGTCTCTCTCTATCTGTGCTAAGCTGCCTGGAGCTGGGGGAGGAGTGACACAAGCACCCTTTGGCCACCATCATTGGGACTGTACTGAGTCAGATCTGAAACTGGCACAGAGCTGGGTGTCACTCAAGGCCTGTGGCAACCAATGCCTGGCTACTGTCAGGCCCAAGGCTTCTTCGGTCATCAGGTGGTGAATCCAGCTAGGCTTGTTTCCTTTCCTTCAGGGTGACAAGCTCCCCCCGGCCCATGGTAAGTCCAGAAATGCCACATGGGAGTCAATGCTGGAGTCAAGAACCTTAGGAATTTACTTGGTGTTCTATTCCCCTGCAGCTGACCTGGCACTCACAGAGCAAGACAAAGTCCTTCCCACTCTTTCCTCTTCTTTTCTCAACCGGAGGAGTCTTTTCACCATGGCCACCGCTGCCCCAACCCTGCAGCAAGTACTGCCTGCCTACTGCTGATGTTCACTCAAGGCTCAAGGGCTCTTCCATCAGCTTGTGGTAAATGCTGCCAGGCCTGAGTCTCTCCCCTAGGGGCAGCAGACTCCCCTGTGGCCCAGAGTGAATCCAGAAATGCCATCCAGGAGCAAGAGAGAAGTCAGCAGGGGAGGTGCTACATGCTTTTAAACAACCAGATCTCATGAGAACTCACTTGCTATTGTGAGGACAGTATCAAGGGGATGGTGCTAAACCATTTATGAGAAACCACCCTCATGATCCAGTCACCTCCCACCAGGCCCCACCTCCAACACTGGGGATTACAAGTGAACATGAACTTTGGGTGACAACACAGATCCAAACCGTTATCATGAGTCCTAAATACCTACTCCCTGGAAGCCTTAGGTACTCCTAGGTAAGATAAATTACAAATTCTGGCCAGGCATGGTGGCACATGCCCATAGTCCCAACTACTCAGAAGGCTGAAGTAGGAGGATTGCTTGAGCCCCTGAGTTAGAGGCTGCAGTGAGCTATGATTGTACCACTGTACTCCAGCCTGAGTGACAGAGTGAGACCCTGTTAAAAAAAAAAAAAAAATCCACATTCCTCCAGCCTCTAAAGGTACCCATTACCTTGATTGTAAGTGCCTGTTTTTACTGATCTAGCTCCTTCACTTGCTGTGAGCTCATCAAAGGCAAATGTCCTGTTTTGTTTACCTGTGTAGTTCCACATCTTGCCACCAACTTCCTCATCCCCCACTCCAAGTGCATCCTACAGAGCCTGGCACATATTTGAAGCTCAATGATTGCTTGCAGAATAAGGGTATACTAAAACAAGCTATTGG
Source organism: Colobus angolensis palliatus (assembly GCF_000951035.1). Taxonomy (NCBI): domain Eukaryota; kingdom Metazoa; phylum Chordata; class Mammalia; order Primates; family Cercopithecidae; genus Colobus; species Colobus angolensis. The sequence goes on from NW_012118655.1 coordinate 749,510, forward strand.
GCATTAGACTCCCAGAGGTCCCTATGAGAAGTGAAGGTACCTCAGAGTCTTTGGTGAGTTCTACTGAAAAGCTGGGAGTGCAGTAGAAATAGTATAAGTTCTGCAGTCAGAAGATCCTAAGAATGTCATTCAACGTCATTGGTATTTAGTTTCCTAATCTGTAAAATGGAGATAGTATATAGTAATATCCTAATATTAGAATTAAAAAAGAGTTTATTTTTCCCATAATCTGTGACACATGGAGGAGAGTTCAGCCATGCATAATTTGAAAAGCTTTCACCATAGAATTCTGATGTACTAACCCATCCCCTATATGAGACTCTCTGGTCTAGGTCTGAAGAAAAGAGAGTTGGGTTGGAATGGAGGAGTATATGAAGTTCTGGGAGAACTCAGAATCTCTAGACAGTGAATGTAAGTAGTGGAGTTGACTCCCAGAAGACAGATGAAGGCAGAAAACATGAGAGGACAGGGTAGTGGTGAAGGAAGGTCACAGCTGGGTCTCATTATTGTCCCTAAAGACCAAAGATAAATACTAGGAAAAAGCCACGAAGATCTCCTTTTGATTGTTTTATGGATCCTTTCTGTTTCTGTGGGGTTCCATAGTCCAAATTCATGAGAATGTCAGAAGAACGTGAAAGCATGCCTAAGACGACAACTTGGGCAGGGTTTGGGGTAGGAAGAAGCTGTGCAGGTGCTTTTATTCTGTACTGTCCTGGGAAAAAGAGAATCCAAAACTGAAAAGTGAGGGTGACAGTGAAGCAGGAGACTAGCAGGCCTATCACCTACTGTGCAGGAGGACAGGCATATGAGTACTCTGACAACCAAAAGAAAGCCCCAGAGAGGGGTCCCAGTAAGATTTTCAGGAGATGATCTGTCTGCTGGCCTCCCACACTGATTTAGCCAAGGTCTTCATCGTATCTTTCCTGGACTGCTACAGGAGTCTCCCCACTGATCTCTGTACTAGCTATTATTGCTTCCCTTAAGCATCAACCACCAACATTATTTTTCCCCCTCTGTTGTTATAGATATGTTAAAAAGTGTAATCATATATACATTTACACATACATATATATGCACATATACATATATTGCTCCTAATTCTTTTATTTAAAAGGGATTGGATTATATATAGTTTTCTGTATCTCTCTTTCCTCATCCAATAAAATCTATGAAGTTCTCTCTAAGTCTTCTGGAAATTCTCCAATTCATACTTTTTTATGGTTCTATAATATTCTGCAGTGTACATATGCCACAATGTATTCAGTTTGGGGCCTCTATAAACATCAATAACCAGTTCAGCAACTATATATATATATATATTTCTATCTTTAGAAATTGCTATTTTTATTTATATAAGATAAATTCACAGAAGTAGGTTTGCTAGATCAAAGAATATATTACTTTGAATATTATTAATAATAGATGTCATTGGCTAGCTTTCAAAATAGCTAAGTACATGACTATTCCAACCAGCAGTGTATGAGAGTAGTCTTTATTCCCCCACATCCCTGCCAGCAATAGATACGATAGTTCATTTTTTATTTTTGTCAGTCTTGTGGGTGCATAAAGATGTTTCATTGTTATTTTAATTTGGATTTATGTGACTGTCAGTGAGTTAAGCATATTTGACGCCGTTTGCATATGCCCTTCTATGAACTGCATTTTGATGTAATTTGTTCTATGTATTGTGATTTAGTCATTTTGTTAATTTATAATTTATTTCCATAGTAGAAGAATTCACTCTTTAGCTACAATCAGAATAAACATTTTAATAAAACTATTGTTTATTATCTTTGTTATATCCTTTTTGTAAAAATATATAAACTAAATTTTTATTGAGACATAATTCACATACCATAAAATTTACCTTTTTAAGTATACAAATTCATTGGTTTTTAGTATATTCACAAAGTTGTACAACCATCACTACAATTTAATTCCAGAATATATTCATCACCCTGAAGGAACCCTGTACCTATTAGCGGTCACTTCCATTTTCCTGTTCCCCCAGCCATTGGCAACTGCAAATATGCTGCCTGTATGGATTTGCCTATTTTTGACATTTACAATATGTGGCCTTTTGTGTCTCCTTCATTCACTTATCATAGTGTTTCCAAGATTCATCCATGTATCAAAACTTTATTCCTATTTATAGCTGAATAATGGTCCATTGTATGGCTATATCATAGTTTATCTATTCATCAATTGATAGACAGTTATGTGCTTCCATCTTTGGCCTGTTAGGAATAGTGCTGCTACAAACATTTGTTTACAAGTTTTTGTACAAACATATGTTTTCAATTCTCTTGGGTATACAGCTAGGGTTGGAATTACCAGGTCATATAGTAAGTCAGCGTTTAACTTTTGAGAAACTGTCAAACTAGTTGTTTTCCAAAAAAGTTGTACCATTTTGCATTTTCATCAGCAGTGTATGAGGATTCAAATTTTTCCATGCTTGTCATTGTCCATCTTTTTTAGTATAACTGCATTAGTGGGCATGAAGCAGTGTGATTTTGATTTGTCTATTAATTTTCCTACACTGATGTTGAAATAATATTATCCATTCGTGTATCTTATTTGAAGAAATGTCTGTTCAAATCTTTTGCCCATTTTAAAATTGGGTTGTCTTTTAATTGTTGAGTTGTAATAGTTATTTATATATTATGGACACCAGACTCATCATTTATATAACTGCAAATATTTTCTCTCATTCTGTGTGTTATCTATTCTCTTTCTTGATAGTGTCCTTTGGAGCACCAAAGTTTATAATTCAATGAAGTCTAATATATCTATTTTTTCTTTGATTGATTGTGCTTTTGGTGTCATAGCTAAAAAAACTGCTAAATCCAGCATTATGAAGACTTATACCTATTTTTTTTTCTAAGACATTCATGGTTTTAGCTTTTTAGGTCTCTGATCCATTGTGAGTTAATTTTTATGTAAATAGTGTTTTATGGAGTTACAACTTAATTCTTTCATATGTGAATAGCCAGGATCATTTGCTATCACAGGATTATTTGTTGAAAAGACTATTCTTTCCACACTTTATTGTACTGACACCCTTGTTGAAAATCAATTGACCAAAAACATACGTGTTTATTTCTGATAAACACGTATCTGATCTTTATGTCTATGCTTACACTAGTACTACAGAGTCTTGATCACTATAGTTTTGTAGTTAACTTTGAAATTGTGAAATGTAAGTCTTCCAATCACATTTTTTTTAAGATTGTTTTGGCTATTCTGGGTAATTTGCATTTCCATATTAATTTTAGTACAAGCTTATAAATTTGCACACAAAGAGCAACTGAGATCTCACCTAACCTGTAGATCAACTTGAGTAGTATTGCCATCTTAACAAAATTAAGTCTTCCAATCATGAACATGGGATGCGTTTTCATTTTTTAGATCTTTAATTTCTTTCAAGGATATTTTGTAGTTTTTTGGGTGCAAGTCTTATACTACTTTTGTTAAAATTATTCGTAAGTATTTTATTCTCTTTGATATTATAAATGTAATTATTTTCTTACTCTCATTTTCAGATTGTTCATCGCCAGTATGTACTATTCTTTAGATCATTGACAGATTCTATCTGCTAATATTTCATTTAGAACTTTGCATCTATATTAATAAGTCATCTTTTTTTTTTTTTTTGAGATGGAGCCTCGCTCTGTCACCCAGGCTGGAGTGCAGTGGCCGGATCTCAGCTCACTGCAAGCTCTGCCTCCCGGGTTC